>NC_079192.1:147368755-147551255 GCF_029499605.1 Hyla sarda
TATGCCACTTAGTATATCTGAGAGAGGAAGGAGATCAGTTGGCGAGAGGACCGCTCGGAAGGTATTACCCCCCGAACGGTGGAACTCAAGAAAGGAGGGGGGCACTATAAGCCGGGGGGGGATTCCTTATTCCCGAAGAGGGGTAGTAAAGGCCCATCTCTAGAGAACAAGGAAGACTTCTTAAGGAAGGTAATACTCATTCGGACTATGGAATCTAGGATGGGGGGGTAAGGATCGACCTATTCTACTCGCTGTAGGTGGTTTAGGCTGCCAAAACGGAGTCCTAGGGTCCATATTGGCTTCTTCGCTCTCCAAGCCCACCCACTGCATGTCCCTGGCCTGGTGAAAGCAGTCCAGAACTCTAGAGAGAGTCGCTGCTTGGTAGTACAGCAGGAGGTACGGGAGAGCAAGACCGCCATCTCTCTTACGTCTAATGAGAATTTTTTTCGCCGAGCGTGCATGTCCATTTGCTCATATAAAGCCAGTTCGGAGCGCGGAGACCTCCCTGAGAAAAGAGCGGGGAAGATGTATCGGTATCCCAGCAAACAAATAGAGAAGCCGTGGAAGGACGTTCATTTTGAAAGCATTAACTCTGCCTATCCACGAGATGTCTCCATGCCCCCACCTGGACATATCTGCCTTCAAGGTTCTGAGCAGTGGGGGGAAATTGACCCAGTAGGAGTATGATAGGTCTGAGGGGACCTGTATCCCCAAGTACTTCAGAGAAGTGGGTTGCCATTTGAAGGGATGGTTAATTTTAATGAAGTGTACAAGGTGTTCAGGTATTGAAATATTAAGCACTTCCGATTTGGTCTTATTTAATTTGTAATTACTGTGTGTGGAAAAGGAGCGTAGCGTAGCCATTAGGGCGGGGAGAGTAGTCAGGGGGGATGAAATATACAATAATAGATCATCTGCATAAGCAGAGCATTTGTAATGAGATGTAGGCAGGACCAACCCCTTAATATCCTGATTTTGTCTTATAGCAACCAGTAGGTGTTCCATGCAGAGCACATAAAGGAGTGGGGATAGGGGGCACCCCTGCCTCGTACCATTCCCTATATTAAACGTGGAAGATAATTGGCCATTGAGACGAATCTGGGCCTGGGGGCAAGAGTAGAGTGCCAGTATGCGTGATCACATAACGTCTCCCAAGCCTATTTGGAAAAGCGTGGCCGCCAGGAACCTCCAATCCACCCGGTCGAAGGCTTTCTCCGCTTCGAGGGAGAGCAGAAACAGGGGCACCTTATTTTGTCGTGAAATATGTATGGAGGAGAAAACACATAGGGAGTTGTCTCTTGCCTCCCTTCTGCGGACAAATCCCACTTGGTCCGGGTGGATCAGAGTGGCCATGTGGGCAGCAAGGCGATTGGCTATAAGCTTCGCAAAGAGTTTAGTGTCACAATTAAGTAGTGAGATTGGCCGGTAGCTAGAACATAAATTTGGATGTTTACCACCCTTTGGTATAACCGTTATGAAAGCACGCAAAAAGGCAAGTGGAGGCGGGGATCCAAGAGAAATAGAGTTAAATGTCGCGAGGAGCATGGGGGAGAGATCTAGGTGAAGAGTCTTGTAAAATTTTGCTGTAAAGCCATCAGGGCCTGGGCTTTTCCCCGCAGACATGGATGAAATGGCTACGCTCAGCTCCTCAGGGGAGAAGGGCGCTTCCAGCGATTCTATATCCAAACGCGAAGGAGTGGGGAGGGCCGTGTCCACCATATATTGTTGTAGGGATGGGGGGGGGATGCAAAATTGGTTAAGTCTGAGTGTTTATCAGGGATATTATATAAATCAGAGTAGTAACTTCTGAATGCTTCTAAAATGTCCGGTGTAAGATGGGAGATAGAGTCAGTACGGGTTTTAATCTGAGGGACGAACATTTTTGCTTTTTTTTCTCTCAGGGCATTCGCTAATAGGCGGCCTGATTTATTACTCCATTCATAGAACAATCTACCTGTAATTTGTTTATAGTATCTATGACGGGTATTTAAGAGGTCCAAGAGATCATGTCGTGTTTTAATAAGCTCCCTATATATTGTGTCCTGTTGGGTCTGCTTATGTTGAGTTTCTAGTGACTTGAGGGCTTGAAGCAAAGAATATAGTTTAGCTTAGGCCTCCCTCTTCAGCCTAGCCCCATGAGACATCAACACACCTCTCAAAACACATTTCAGGGCCTCCCATTTAATGGGCGGCGTGGACATGTCTGAGATATGATCACGCTCAAAGTGTTCAATAGCTATCCTGAGGTCCTGCATGCATAGTGTGTCAAGAAGGAGGTTCTCATTTAGTCTCCAGGAGGCATGTGGCTTAGCAAAGGAGGGAAGCGTTAAAGTGCAAAAAAACGGGGCATGGTCTGAGAGGGACACTACTCCAATAGAGGATGAGGAGATGGATGGTAAGAGATGGTGAGGGCAGAATATATAGTCTATACGGCTATGCAAATTCCTAGGCGGGGAATAAAATGTATAATCCCTGGATTGGGGATGGAGAGCTCTCCATACATCACTAAGCTGCATGTTATGTAGTTTAAGGCGAATGGCACGGAGTTTTCGGTGGGAGATATGTGAGCTACCTAAGGAAGTGTCTACGCTGGGGAGAAGAGGCACATTAAGGTCTCCGCATAAAAATATGGGGCCAGTAGCGAAGGAGGAAAGTAAGTCTATGGTCTTAAGAAGAAAAGGGTTTGATTATGGTTGGGTGCATATATGGTTGCAATAGTAAGCCGTTGAACAGAAATCTCACAGTTGGCGAAAATGTATCGTCCATTGGGATCTATGGAGGATGAGAGTATAATGATCGGGAGTGAGCGGTGGAAGGCAAGGGACACTCCCTTTGACCTGGCGTCTGGGTCAACATTATGTAGCCACTGCAAGTTATATCTAGAGGGGATTTTAGGCAGGTGGTCTTTTTTAAAATGTGTTACCTGTAGAGCCAATATGTGTACTTTCTGTCTATGGCAAGCATACAATGTCTGCGCCCTTTTTTCAGATGTGTTAAAGCCTCCTACTTTGAGAGTGGCAAGTTTGATATTAGCAGCCATCATAGACAGTTTGGGAATGGTAGTACTCACTGCCAAGTCCGAAGGTCCATGCCACATCCAGTCCACAGGGAGAAGTCACAAACAGGAAGGTCAACCTAGAAGAAGAAACAGGGAGAGAAAAATTACGTGTGAGGGGACAGCAGAGGAAGGTGAGTAATAGCAACTGAACAGACACAGTCACCAAGGGACTATAAGAAGGGGTCCTAAAGACTGTAATAAGGACCAGAACCAGTCTGGTCAGTAGCCTAATGGGGGTAACGTAGAGGGGATGCTGGGGCGGAGGTCCCAGTGTTTTCATCAGAGCAGTAGTAGATAAGGGGGTACAAGCACAAGCTATAGACCGTCAAGTAGCAAATTAAAGTCCCAGTGCCAATGCGCACCAGAACATAGCTTCAGATAAGGCTAATTATATATAAGATCGGGCATCGAACCCTGTGAGAGTAGTTTTAGAGAGGCAAAGAGTAATATGCTAAAGAGTGGTAGCAAATCATTAAATGAACTAAAAGAATGCAAGAATAGGTTATCATCAGTAATCATTTCAAGCATCAGCATAGCTCAGAAATTAGGAGTAAACCAAAACACAGCTAGTACAGCAGTTCTAAATAACTTTCAGTAGTACAGTAAGTAATAAACAACAACAGCCCGTATGGAGAACCATGAGCCATGGCTCTACTGTGAAAATCCAAGTGGGAGGCCAGTAAGTCAGTAGTAAACAGCATTATGCAGGAACTTTTCAGGTCTTCCTCTTTTGCCTTTGGGGGAGAGGATCAGGCGCGGTCTTCTGGCTGCTGTCTTCCCGTGAAGGGGGGCGAAGAGGTGGAGGTAGTGGTGACATAGTGGGGAGTTGGAACAGGCGGTCCCACTCCGGCAAAGCCACCGGTGGCAATCGAAAGGTCAGCAGAACGTGTTGCAAATCCTCAGGTCTGCGCAGGGTTGCTGTCGTTGTGCCATGTCTCGCATGAAGAGCAAAAGGGTATCCCCACTTGTAGATTATTTGGGCGTTTTGCAGTAGTTGCAGGAGAGGACGGAGGGCAGCTCTCAGTTTGAGTGTTCTGAGAGATAGATCAGGGTACAGTTGGATGTCAGTTCCATTATATTTGAGCGTCTTTAGAGTTCTGGCTTTCCGCATTATCTCTTCCTTCTGTAGAAAATGATGTATCCTACATATCACATCACAAGGCTTTTTGGGATCCGGATTTTTGGCTCATAATGATCGGTGGGCCCTATCCAGTTCTATTGGATTTTCAGGTGGCTTTTGTATTACCCCGCCAAATCCTGTGTGGGGATTGATTTCGGCAAGCCTTTAATCCGTACATTGTTTCTGCGATTACGATTGTCCATATCATCCATATGGTCAACAGTAGCTGCACATTGTAAAGTTAGATTTTTCGTGACCTCTTGCAGAGAGTCCACTTTAGTAGCAATGGACTCCTTGAAACTTTCCAACTCTCTCACCCGAATGTTTAACTTAGTTATCTCAGCTTTAACAGGCTTAAGGTCTTGTTTCCAGTAGGATTTCAAGTCAGCAGCCAGCGATATCATGTCAGACTTTTTAGGTAGGAGCGCAAGCAGCGCTTGTAATTCAGGAAAGTTTTTCAGAGTATCAGCCGTCATTTCAGGCGATGGTAGGTGATAAGCAGAATTTGTAGTGGCAGGCGTGTGAGTCGGCACAGGGTGTTCCCTCAATTTTAAAGGAGTCATGCGGCGGGGAGCACGTACCTGAGAGTCATATGCATCATCGGGGGGGGGGTCACCATCATCTGAAAAATCATGAGAGTCCTGTCCCGCGTATGTGTCATCGGAATCATTAGCATTGAACGAGTCAGTCACATCCATGGCCGGCGGACCAGGTACCGGAGCCATAAATGCAGGTAGAGAGGAGTAATCAGGTGAAGCAATAGGATCTTTCCCAGGGAGGGGCTTCAATGTTACTGGTGTAGAGCCACTTGGAGAGTTGCGGGTAGGTGGAACCACTAAGGCACCCTCAGCTGAAGGTATTGGAGCCGCCATTGGGGATTCACTGTGTGGAGGAGCGGAGCCTAATGGAGCCTTGGTCGGGCCAGGGGGACTATGTATCTGCACAACGGCCATTACAGCTGTATAAGATGGAGGGGTTGCCATGTGGAGAGAGATAGCAGGAGTACAGGTGCCTTGGGCTGGTTTACTCACTGTGTCCGTTAAAAGTACAGGGCATGCAGAGGTTTGTTGTTCCCGCGGCTGCACAGCTCCCTGCGTGTCGGCGTTCTCTGGGCACTGCGCAGCAGAGACCACAGCCGGAAGTGAGCGGTCCTCGGTTAACGGTGGACCCGAAGTCTGTGTGAGCTTCTCCGCTACAGTTCGTTGAGGAGCGAGGGAGTCCGGAGTAGATGGCGGTCTCTCTGTGTGCCCAGCAGCAGGTGAGCGAGTAGTAGTTTTGCAGCCCTCTGCCGCATGGCTGCGCTGAGGGTTTGGTGCAGATGCTGAAGTCAGGAGCGCGGAAGGTGCGGGGGAGGCCTCAGAGGGACCGGAGAGCTGGAAAAAGTGTTCAATAGTACCCTTGGAAGCCGACTTGTTTTTGGAGGGGTTATCTTTCCTTTTGTGGTTGGTTTTGCCTCTCATGATCCACAGAAAAGCCTATTTTGAGCCGGTCCAAGCAGGAGCTCCTAGCATGCACGCCCAGCCACCAGCGTGCAGAGCCACGCCCCCCCCCCTGTAAGCCAGTTTTATATGGTGCAAATGACACCAGATGTTTGGTGCAGGGAGTTTTGATTATCTCCTTCACTTTGTTTCAGGATATGGGGAACAAGGTTCTGGACGTGAATACTTTCTCCATAAATTCATTATTTGTTTTTTTTATCTTTGTGGCAAAACTCTGCTATCAGTGTAGATAGAATGCCATTGTGTCTAGTGAATTTACCATATCACTTATTATAGCAGTGTTTTCTGACCTTTGAGATCTTTGCTCATTTCCTTACTGCAAATATTATTATCTGTAATATGGGTGTGGCAATAGTATTTTTGATTGTGTCCGTAATCGCAACTTTCCACACTGTCGAGCATTATAGTCAGAATTCCAACCTTATTACAATACATTTCTACCACTCTACCTACTCCAAATTTCAGTTTTAAAAAGCTTGGTGTAAAGGAATGTAAGGTATTTAATTCCATATAATACCAGCATTACATTATGACTGAGATTTGTTGACTGTTGCCAAATAGCTATTAACGGGTTGAAATAGTTTTGCCCTAAGTGTCAGTCTTGTTTTTGTGTGGAGCCTCTGGCCAGATGTGAGGAAAACATTGCACTATGTTAAAAAGGAAACATCTGTAGAGCAACAAAGAATACATTACAGTACAGTACAATACAGTACACACAGCAGCCATTTTTGTGGAGCCTCAGACTTAAGGTGCAGTTTAAGTTAACTGGAATAATTCTGTAGCAAGGCTACCCCTGTAAAAGGCTGTATTTTATTTAAAGGAAAACTGTCAGGTTTAGATTTTGCTTAAAATTCAGGTGTCAAAGAGGTTGTGCTGAGTCTCCTGCCTCCCTTACCTCTCCCTGTTGTACAAGGCTCATCCTCCAGCACTGAGCTGTGTCCAAACAATCAGTCAAGGCAGGGAGAAGTGGGGGGGAATGAAGAGGCATGAATGCTGCGGCTCAGCACAGCCTCGTTCACACAGTTCTAAACATGATTTCCTTTAAAATGATAGATGATAGCCAATGGAATCCTCGTCCAAGCAGAGGCACAGTTCACAACTTTGCAGTACCTCTTACACTGCTAGTCTGTGTCACAGTGAAGTCTGGCCTTTTATTTTCATTGCACTAAGTATGAAATTATAAGGCAAATATTAATGCCTTACAGTTTTGTTTGAATTCCTACAATGTTGCCCCCACGCTTTTTCAATACTACTGTGACTTTGATAGACTGAATTGACCAGCATGCTTACATTGTGAATAGGAGGCCACTGCTGTACTTATATACTGTTACATCAACCACACTTGTTGACAACCTCTTGTGCATTCTCAATATTTTATCGTATCGATGCAGTTTAAACCCTTAAAGGGGTTATCCAGGAAAAAAACTTCATATATATATATATATATATATATATATATATATATATCAACTGGCTCCAGAAAGTTAATCAGATTTGTAAATTACTTCTATTAAAAAATCTTAATCCTTTCAGTACTTATGAGCTTCTGAAGTTAAGGTTGTTCCTTTCTGTCTAAGTGCTCTCTGATGACACGTGTCTCGGGAACCGCCCAGTTTGGAAGAGGTTTATTATGGGGATTTGCTTCTAAATTTGCTTCTAAACTTCCCGAGAAACGTGTCATCAGAGAGCACTTAGACAGAAAAGAACAACCTTAACTTCAGAAGCTCATAAGTACTGAAAGGATTAAGATTTTTTAATAGAAGTAATTTACAAATCTATAAAGCAAAGAAGTGATATTCGGCACTGCTATTGTAGGCTCTGGCGGGCAGTCGTGTATGACGCTTGTATGAAGATGGCCGGATGAAGCTCGTATAACGAGTGAAACAGAATCTGTCGCCTACTACTTTTTACCCCCCCTGCACCGATCCCTCTCCCTATTTGCATTTCATGCTGTGAGTATGTTTGAATAAAGGAACTTTTTCAGAAGAGAAGACTGGTGAGTTGCCGATTCATTCCATTCCTTCATTGCCTTTTTAATTTACAAATCTGTTTAACTTTCTGGAGCCAGTTAATATATATAAAAAAAGTTTTTTCCTGGAATACCCCTTTAAGGACCACGGGTTTTTCCATTTTTGCACTTTCGTTTTTTCCTCCTCACCTTTTAAAAATCATAACCCTTTCAATTTTGCACCTAAAAATCCATATGATGGCTTATTTTTTGCGACAACAATTCTTTTTGCAGTGACATCAGTCATTTTACCCAAAAATCTACAGCGAAACGGAAAAAAAAATCATTGTGCGACGAAATTGAAGAAAAAACTCCATCTTGTAAATTTTGGGGGCTTCCGTTTCTACACAGTACATTTTTTGGTACAAATGACACCTTATCTTTATTCTGTAGGTCCATACGATTAAAATGGTACCCTACTTATATAGGTTTGATTTTTGTGATACTTCTGTAAAAAATCATAACTACATGCAGAAAAATGTATACGTTTAAAATTGTCATTTTCTGACCCCTATAACTTTTTTACATTTCCAAATATGGGGTGGTATGAGGGCTCATTTTTTGCGCCGTGATCTGAAGTTTTTAGCGTTATCATTTTTGTATTGATCTGACTTTTTGATCGCTTTTTATTAATTTTTTCATGATATAAAAAGCGACCAAAAATACGTTATTTTGGACTTTGGAATTTTTTGCGCGTACGCCATTGACCATGCAGTTTAATTAATTATATATTTTTATAGTTCGGACATTTATGCACGCGGCAATACCACATATGTTTTTATTTATTTTTATTTACAATCACTGCTGCGAGCTATTAGCCCCGGGTCCCGGCATCAGATACATGCCGGGACCAACCCCACATGCCGGGACCAACCCGATATGACGTGTTAGTCGGCCAAGAACGTAAATATACGTCTTTGGTCGTTAAGGGGTTAAAATCCCTTTGCCTTATATGCAAATACACAATGTTTGAAGGAATAACTTAGTCTGTATTCAGACCTTATTGTTACTTATACATAGGGCTGTTCATTTGCAAGATGTCAAAAAGGAATGGTGACTGCCCAACCGACTCATGTCACCTAATTGTGACTATATTGGGTCAATTTCCCAAATGTATGAGTTTTCTTTGCTGTACTCAAATGTGTCAATTACATTTTCCAATCCCACACAGACAGTGTTTACCTTTGGGAAATTAAACAAATGTAGTCACAATTAGGTTAGTTTCATGCTACGGAATTTCTGACCGAAATTGAGCTTAAAAGGATACTCCACTGGGAAACATTTATTTTAACCCCTTAAGGACGCAGCCCTTTTTCACCTTAAGGACTGAGCCCTTTTTCGCAATTCTGACCACAGTCACTTTACGAATTAATAAGTCAAAAACGCTTTTACCGAATATTCTGATTCTGAGATAGTTTTTTCGTGACACATTCTACTTTATTTTGGTGGAAATTTTTCGGCGTTACTTGCATCCTTTTTTGGTGAAAAATCCCCAAATTTCATGAAAATTTAGAAAATTTTGAATTTTTCTAACTTTGAAGCTCTCTACTTGTAAGGAAAATGGGTATTCACAATAAATTGTATTTGTATTCACAAATACAATATGTCTACTTTATGTTGGCATCATAAAATGGACATATTTTTGCTTTTTCAAAAAAACTAGAGGGCTTCAAAGTAGAGCAGCAATTTTAAAAAATTTAATGAAAATTGCTTAATCTGAAGGGACAGATGTTACAGAACTTCAACTCCCAGCATGCCTGGGCAGTCGAGGCATGTTGAGAGTTGTAGTTTGGCAACATCTGGAGGGCTACCGTTTGGGCACCACTGTAACAGTGGTCTCCAAACTGTGACCCTCCAGATGTTGCAAAACTACAACTCCCAGCATCTCTGAGCATGCTGGGAGTTGTAGTTTGGCCTTCCTAGTGGTTGCCACAGTAAAGATCGTTTTACTTTCACTTTCAATTACCCCCCACCGTCGATTCCCTACCTGAGCAAGGATCCAGCAGGCTCAAGCGAAGATCCCAGGTCCCCAGGTATCTTCTCCTGCAGGTACGGCCTCCAGATCCCCTCGACATCCAGGGGCGGGCAGAACGGGGGGTTGCCATGGCAACCCCTTGTCCTGCGCTGCCATTGGTCAGAACTCCATTCTGACTAATGGCAGGGGATAGGAGGAGATCGCAGCTCTGCGACCTCACTCCTATCCCTTAGGCTGATCGGGGCTGTTGCTGACAACTCCGATCAGCCCTATTTTCCAGGTGATCGGGTCACCAGAGACCCGACCAGCCCGGAATTGTAGAAAATTGCATGTCTGAATTGACATGCGATTTTCTCCAATCGCCGACATGGGGGGGTCTCAGGACGATGTGCCGGGGTGCCTGCTGAATGATTTCAGCAGGCATCCGGCTCCGGTCCCCAACAGGCTAGCGGTGGGGACCGGATTTCCCACGAGCGTATGGATACGCCCTCGGTCCTTAAGGACTCGGAATGCAGGGCGTATCCATATGCCCTGTGTCCTGAAGAGGTTAAATGAACTGGTGCCAGAAAGTTAAACAGATTTGTAAATTATTTCCATTAAAAAATCTTAATCTTTCCAGTACTTATCAGCTCCTGTTATGATCTACAGGAAGTTCTATTCTTTTTGAATGTACTTTCTGCCTGACCACAGTGCTTTCTGCTGACACCTCTGTCCATTTTAGGAGCTGTCCAGAGCAGGATAGGTTTTCAATGGGGATTTGCTCCTACTCTGAACAGTTCCTAAAATTGACAAAGGTGTCAGCAGAGAGCACTGTGGTCAGACAGAAATGAAATTCATAAAAAAAAAGAACTTAATGTGGATCATAACAGCAACTGATAAGTACTGGAAGGATTAATATTTTTGAATAGAAGTAATTTACAAATCTACAAAAATACCCAGACCTCAAGGAAGGTATAATAGGTGTAATAATTTAAACTATAATTAAAGGACCAAGAATTGTGCTTCAATTATAATAAGGTATATAATTTTATTAAAAATAGTGATATAATAGGCTGATAAAAATTCCACCTCACAAGGGGCCCCTTGCGAGAGGGAGATACATTTACCTAAAATATAAATGGACTGACTCTGGTATATTCTATCACAGAATGCACTATATATATACTGAAACAGTTAAAGACAAAATGTACTGATATGTACTGAAACAGTTAAAGACACTTAATTGCTGGATGGTATCCTTAAAATCAACTGACTAGACGCGTTTCAGGGTATATAGGTAAATCCTTTCTTCAGTGATGACTACTGAAGAAAGGGTTTAGCTATATAACCTGAAACACGTCTAGTCAGTTGTGGACTATCACTAAGACTGCGCTTGGCATTACAAATTTTAATTTCTATGCTGTAAATCTATCTGGATTCTATATTGTGATCCTACTGGTCCGGTCCGGAGACGACCCTGCCGATCCTGCCGCCCCAGTCCTTAGCGGATTTCTAGTCCAGAGTGGACTTGCAACAAGCCGGGGCAATCCAAGCACATCCTGCAGGTGTCGGCACTGACGTCACACGCCACTCTCACGAGGTAGAGACATCCATCTCCGGTCTGTTGTAGACCTGACCTCTACGGCGGTACATTCCATCAGTCAGTGACACCTCTACAAGTATCCATCACCGACGCCTACCAGCACCGGGCCCCGGAGGTAGCCCACCTGCAGTGACCACCTCAGTGCTTCATCCATTCAGCTCCATGGCAGATCCACGCTCTAAGGACCGGTAATGTACTGCTAAACTGCCAGCTATCTGTCCTGATGAACACTAATTGTAATGCACTGAACATTGTTACACTTTCATCTACCAAGAGGAACTTGTTACATTGTTTCATACTGCATATATTTTTGCATCCAACCCCCTTTGCAGTGGAAAAGGACTGATTTTAAGGATACCATCCAGCAATTAAGTGTCTTTAACTGTTTCGGTACATATCAGTACATTTTGTCTTTAACTGTTTCAGTATATAAGAATATACCAGTGTCAGTCCATTTATATTTTAGGTAAATGTATCTCCCTCTCGCAAGGGGCCCCTTGTGAGAGGGAATTTTTATCAGCCTATTATATCACTATTTTTAATAAAATTATATACCTTATTATAATTGAAGCACGATTCTTGGTCCTTTAATTATAGTTTAAATTATTACACCTATTATACCTTCCTTGACGTCTGGGTATTTTTGTCTTTTTGTTCATTTAACATTGGCACCACAGGTATAAGTGCATTACCCGTTTGTCCTCGGTAGGTTATATAATTGTGAGCTGCACATACTCTTTCTTTTTTTTCCTAGTAATTTACAAATCTGTTTAACTTTCTGGCACCAGTTGATTTAAAAAAAAAATGTTTTCCAGTGGAGTACCTCTTTAAGAATTTTGATCCAAAATTTTGGTGCAACAGAATCTCATTTCTGGCAATGGGATTCCGCTGCACAGTGCACATTCCACATTCCACCGTTGAAATTCCGCCACCAAAAAAAATGAACGTATATATTCTTTGGGTGGAATCCGCTCTGCAGACTTTGGCATCTATGGGGATGGCAATGTCCACGTGGTCCTAGTGTAATCTGATTTCAGTCAGCAATGGCTGCACTTGGAATCTCTGGCCTGAATTTTCTCCATCCGAAGATTCTCAGTGTGAACCTAGTCTTAGACTATATTCAGCCGATTTAGGGTTCTTGGCCTGTCATCAACACATCAGACAATATGAAGGTATCCTTTTTGACATTTTGCCAATGGATAGCCCAACGTAGACCTTAAAACATGTTCAGAAAATATCCTAAGTCTCATGTTTCCCTTATTAGTCTTTATATCATACGTTTGTTCATTCTTTTGTGGTCCTTATAGTCCTTAATCTGTATTTCAGAGCTCTGAATATCATTGTATTTAATCTTGCAATTCAATCTGTATGCATATATAGAGTTCTCAGAAATTCTGGTGCAGAATCTTGTTAGTATGTAAATGTAGCACCAGGGATTTTGCATTTCTGCTGAATTTATGCTCAGCAAGAATATAGTACAGAAAAAAAAATAGCAACTTTTTGTAGATGTATTATGGCTCAAAGACACCACAGAGGTCTAAAGGGTGATTAGTGTATTGCACCTTGAAGGTATGTGCCGACATCAATCAGTCTTGGTTTTTGAAAAATGTACCTTGCGAATAATAAGCTCTTTTGTATTCACAATCAATATATTGAGTGGAAGCAATGTAATAGTGATATAAAGCCCCCTCGAAAAGGGTCTAAATTAACTTTCATTCTAGAGAGAATTTATTTCCCTTGTAAAGCAATGCAGCCCTCAGCATATGAAAATCAAACATGTATGGCCTATTAAAAAAATAAATACAACTACAGTGAGCAAGATCATTATGAGTCTCGTTGTTTTATAGTTACTGGAAAAAAGGCTGAATGGTATAATCCCACCATTAGTATATTCAGCCTGCTTGTCATAAGATACTGTCATAGTATACCCTATTAAAAGCATTAGAGAAGGGGACACATTATAGAGCTCTAATCATAACATTAAAATTGATGTAATGTTTTATGAAACGTTATATAAATTGTCAAAGAAACAAAGAAAATTGTTACATGGCTTGGAAATGTAATGAAAGAAACCAGCAGCCTAAATGCTTTGGACCATTTCCCTAATGTTCTTCCTAAAGGGGTACTCCGGTGGAAAGCAATTTTTTTTTTATTTCTTTTCTGTCTGACCACAGTGCTCTCTGTCAGGAACTGTCCAGAGCAGGAGAGGTTTGGTGATTTGCTCCTGGACAGAGGTGTCAGCAGAGAGCACTGTGGTCAGACTGAAAAGAAATTCAAAAATAAAAGAACTTCCTCTGTAGTATACAGCAACTGATAAGTACTGGAAATATTAAGATTTTTCAATGGAAGTAATTTACAAATCTGTTTAACTTTCTGGCTACAGTTGATTTAAAATAAGAAAATTGTTTTCCAATGGAGTACCCCTTTAAGTCTACAGGGACTTTATTCTCCATCACCATATACACCTTTAATTGAATTAAATGCAGTACTCTCTCAAGTAGTAATATGATCAGGGAACCGCTGTAACTCAAAGACATTGTAACTTGAGATTAAAACTTTCAAAAATATCATGCTAAAATGGTAATGAAGAAACCAACACATAAAATTTATACAGATATTGACATTTCTATCTCTCGCTCTCTCTCTCTCTATAAATATATCTGTGATAGCCTGGAGGAGTAGGGTATGGAGAGTGTAGCTGTGCGGTTACTAAAGGGTGCTTGTTAACCCTTGCTATTTGTGACGCCAGGGTGCGGGCTCCTCAGTAATGCTTGTCCTACCTCCACCCTTCCCAAGAGTGATAGGGAGGTAGATAATAATGTAATGTCCACAACCGGAGAGTTTTCCTGAAACAGTTGTAACTTTTACTGAAGATTTTATGCAAGCTTCATAACCTGAACAGTTGCTATACATGCAAGCTCTCTTTGGAGATTGACAAAGGTTGGGACTTTAGCAATCTGGAGTCTTTAGGATAATATGTGCTGTTCCACTGGATTTAGGGGATTTAGATGCGGTCCAGTAGTCACGCTAGCTTTAGCGGGGGTAGTTTAGAACTCACGGTTTAAAGGGTACCTCTCATCAAATAAAGTTTTGATATATTTTAGATTAATGAATGTTGAATAACTTTCCAATAGCATGTTAATAAAAAATATGCTTCTTTCTATTGTATTTTACCCGATCAGTCCTGTCAGCAAGCATTTCTGACTCATGCTGGAGTCCTAAACCCTCAGAGCTGCCAGCCTGCTTTGTTCACAGCCAAACAGGCTGTGAACAAAGCAGGCTGGCAGCTCTGAGTGTTCTCCTTTGTGAACAAAGCAGACTGGCACCTCGTAGTGTTTAGGACTCCAGCATGAGTCTGAAATGCTTGCGGCCAGGACTGGTAGGGAGACCCCTAGTGGTAATTTCTTCAAAGTGGAAAATTAAATAGAAAGAAGCATATTTTTTAATAACATGCAATTGTAAAGTTATTCTGCATACATTAATCTATAATATATCAAAAGTTTTTTTGATGAGAGGTACCCTTTAAGTTCCGTTGAGGTCGATAGGTTTTTAGGCCTAGCGTGTCTTTGCAAGTTGCGCAGATCCATCCTGCTAGTCCGACATCCACGAGAGCAGCAACCCAAGAGAGCGATAATTGGCTACAGCTCCCTTATATGGGCAGGGGCTGGACTAGTGCTAATTGGTCCAATACTTGTGTCAATCACCATTACAAAGGATTATGGGTATCACGTGACCCAAGGACCTCCAAAGGTCCTCCAACATACCATAGAGGATATTAACATGGTCACATGACCGAAGGTCCTGCGACGCTAAACAAGGTAAGTACTATACATTATATTAAATATACATTATTACAAAATATATACATGTACTTACAGTATAGAATTAGTGTAGAGAAGAGGCGACTAGGGGCTGTCCCACCTGGGGGACCCTACCTGAGCGTAGTTACTCTGACTTTGGGGACCACAACACCAGGTACGGTATGCAATACGGTACCGGGATACCACATTTCTATCTATCTAACTATCAATCTACCTTTATACTATCTATTTCAAAATTTGGGAGTGGTCTCTGCACTTTGAAAGTGGTCTCTGCATCTTTACACTGACCAAAAGGTAAGAAGTGAAGCTCTATACATCAACACTCACTAGAACACTCGCATGGTAGGTGGCTCTGTACCTGACCCGTGGACTGTAGTGCCGAAAAGCAAAGACTACCTGCCAAGATGACAACACATCAAATATATATATATATATATATATATATATATATTTTTTTTTTTTTTTTTGCCAATCATAAAAAAGAGATGCAAGTTAAGACTCCAGAACTATTTATTTTGCTGCCCCATACCTCCTCAACCCTTTTGGGTGTCAGAAGTGAAACTTGCTTTGATCTGTCCTCAACTGCAGGTACTACTACTCCCAACATGGAGCACACTCTGATCCATGTTGGGAGCTGTAGTACCTGCATTAATAGACAGAATACAGAGAGTGTAATTTCTGACACCCGATGCGATTGTCCTTTATAATTTATAGATGCGGGCAGACGGCCGCTCTTCTCTGGTCCCACTGTAGTATGAGTATATGCCGTATATATACCTATTATTCATTATTATTCAGAGCTGTGAGTGGCTGGAACCATCTGGCCAATCACAGCTCTCTGTGGGAAATATGAATATGTGTATATATACGTCAGTGCAGGGAACCATAGAAGAGCGGCCGGCCGCATCTATACATTATACAGGAGGATTGCAATGGGTGTCAGAAGTGACACGGGCGATCTGTCAATTAGTGCAGGTACTATTACTCCCATCATGGAACAGTGTGTTCCATGCTGGAAGTAGTAGTACTACCTTAAAAATGTATTAAAAAAAAGTGAATAACACACACACACACACTACATTTTTTATTATTGTCGGCTATATTGTTTATGCCCTGCCTGCCCACATAAATTGATCCCTAGAAAAAGTAAAAGGGTGGAGGTACTCTATCTCTAAAATGTCCAAGAACTCTGCCCAGGTGATATCCTCATAAACACCCAAAATAAATTTAAAAAGAAGAGAAATGGAAGGTGGCAGGTTCTCAAGGACTACTCTGTATATGTCGTCGTAAATGAGATGGGATATGGAGTGAGTTAATGTAAATGATGGTTATGGATGTGGGTAAATTGGTTAATTTGGATACTAATAAATAAATTATGGTAGCTAAAATGTATGAGTGTTCTGTTATATAGGTAAATTGAGTGGATATATATGTATTGTAGTGGCTGAATGTGTGCGTGTTCTATAATAATCAGGGGTAAATGGTAAGTGTATGAAAGAACGTGTATCTAAAGGGTTAATGGTCAATGTATAAATATAGTAGGTAAGCAAATGTCCAAGGTACAATAATCATTTATTAGTTATTACACAAAAATAATAGCAGGGGGATGCAGAATCCTTGCAATCCCCTCCACTTAAGGTATGAATGATTACTTTACATATACAATAATTTACATATAAAAGGTGGAGCAATAAACATTGAAATGTATTAAAATGAAGTTCTGTCACTGAGTATCAGTCGGTGCAGTTTTCCACAGCTGGTTTACTGATGTCTGCTGTTCACTCGCAAGCTGAAGTCCCGCACAATTCGGCCCACTAGAGAGCACTAAAGTGGAGATGTAATAGAGTTACTAACTGGTAACTCGACATGCAGAAGCAAGGTTTTGTATGTGATCCTAACCTACCATACACTTGCTTCTGCATGTTGAGTTACCAGTTAGTAACTCTATTACATCTCCGAATAATAGGTATATATACAGCATATATTCATACTACAGTGGGACCAGAGAAGAGCAGTCGGCCGCCTGCATCTATACATTATACAGGACGATCGCAGCGGGTGTCAGAAGAGACACTAGCTGCAATCTGTCTATTAAAGCAGGTACTACAGCTCCCAGCATGGAGAAGAGTGTGCTCCATGTTGGGAGCATTAGTACCTGCAGTTAAGGACAGATCACAGCAGGTGTCACTCCTGAAAGCCGATGCGATCGTCCTATCTAAATGCGAGAAAGCCGCCTGCATCTATACATTATACAGGATTATCGCAGCGGGTGTCAGGAGTGACGCCCAAGGAAATCTGTCTTTGGACAGGTGCACTATTTTACAGATACAGTATATTGCCTTATCAACCTGTATCTAAATGGAATTTTTTTATAGCAGTAGCCATAAGCATAATTTGCGAGGTTTTTCCTACTATAGTCAAAGATTTTGGACTATTAATTTTTTATCAAAGCAGTACGAGCGCTGCAGACAAGACAAGTCAATTAATTCTCAGATCTAGCAGCTGGAGGTCCTCCGAATGTAGAGGATTCAGAATGAAGAAATAGATTTGGGCGGCAGAACAATGTCGATAGAGCTTCTGGCATAGTAATAGTTTATTTGAAACAGTCTATCATACATACAGCTTTAGCTGCTCGATTGTAATGACTTTTTCTAGTGCATAAACTATGGCTGAGGTATGATACTTTAATCAGAAAGTAAATGGTACATACTCAAGTGTGAAATATTAAATGTGGAAAGAGCAAGCTGGAAAAGAACAGAATATTACCATGTCTATTATGACTGAACTGTGGAGGGGTGCCAAAGCAGAGATAAAGGCAGAGATGAAATCCAGAATACAGAAAGAAACAAACTCTAGTAAACGTATATGCCAAGAAGTACTGGAGCTCATAGATGATGCTGCATATAAAAAAAGAAGCCAATACAATTACTACTGTTGCATTGAATCTGATGTGGCTCTATTTAAATCATTACATTTGCATGTACACCCCTCACATTTTGTAAATATGTTATTATATGTTTCATGTGACAACACTGAAGACATGACACTCTGCTACAATATAAAGTAGTGAGTGCACAGCCTGTATAACAGTGTTTAATCTTGTGTCCCCTCAAAATAACACAACACAGCCATTAAAGTGCACCTATCAGATCCACCCCCACCCCCCCCCCCCAAAAAAAAAAAACTGTTACATGTTACTCAGTACTCAGATTTATGTATCTATCACCCATATTTCACAAAAAATTGCATATTACACCTGCTTACTGTCTTTTGCATCTTGTCAAAGGGAGGGGGCGTGCCCCTCTCTTGTCTCCACTTGGATGACTCCTCCACCTCCCTAACTCTGCTTTCAGGAGCCTGGCAGCCCTGCACTGTAACCCTTTCCTCTCTGGTTTCATGTTGTACACACACACACAATTATTGGATTGGCTGTACTCTACCACCAAAGACAATATGGTGAGTGTATACCCTCCTATGTCATTCCTATGTCATTAATGTTTGTCATCCTTAGGCAATCCTGTAATGCAGGGACTTGTAGTTTTGGAATACTTGGAGATACAGTATTTGGATAACTCATTTTTGCAGCAGTGTTTTGCAAAACTAAAACTCCAAGCATGGCCAGACATCCTTTGATTGTTCAGTCATGCTTGGAGTTGAAGTTTTTTTCAACAGCTGGAGGCATATGATTGGTAAAACTCTTTGTTACTACAGTGTTGCTGCAGGCTGTGTTCCTTCTGCAGCCTTGTCAATCAGCCATCTCGTGTCTATGACCCTTGGACGCACTAATGCTGCTGTGGGACTTATCAGTGTCGCAGGAGGTATAAAAATATTTTAAAGAAGAATATTGAAATAACTATTGTTTTGACAAGATGTACAACATATAAAAAGTTTTTATATCTGACAGTGCCCATTTAATGTCTAAACCTTGGCAACAAAAGTGAGTACAGTCCTAAGTGGGAATGTCTAAATTGAGCCCAAAAAGATCTTAGGCGTAATGGGGAGCAGGAGTCTCAAATTTGGTGGTGTTGCTCTCACATTCTCTAATACTGGTCACTGGAAGTTTAGCATTGTCCCTTATGGCAAAGAAATGAAATAAAAAGAGAATTGTTGCTCTATATAAAGATGGCCTAGGCTATAAGAAGATTCCCATGACCCTAAAACTGAGCTGCAGCATGGTGGCCAAGACCACACAACAGTTTCACAGGGCAGGTTCCACTCAGAACAGACCTAGTCATTGTTGACCAAAGAAGGTGCGTGCACATGCTCAGTGTCATATCCAGAGTTTTTTTTTTTTGAGAAATATACATATGAGTGCTGTCAGCATTGCTCCAGAAGTTAAGGGGGTAGGGACCAAGCCCATTTTTACCTTAAGGACCTGAGCATTTTTTGCACAATTGACCACTGTCAATTTAAGTATTAATAACTCTGGGATGCTTTTACTTTTCATTCTGATTCCGAGATTGTTTTTTCGTCACATATTCTACTTTATGTTAGTGGTAAATTTTTGTTGATACTTGCATAATTTCTTGGTGAAAATCATAAAGTTGACATCAGAGGGCTTCAAAGTTCAGCAGCAATTTTAACCCCTTAAGGACCAGAGCATTTTTTGCAATTTTTAACTTAGTGGTAAAATTTTATGGTAACTTGCATCCTTTCTTGGTGAAAAATCCCAAAATTTTATGAAAAAAATGAAAATTTAGCATTTTTCTAACTTTGAAGCTCTCTGCTTGTAAGGAAAATGGATATTCAAAATAAATTTTTTTTGGGTTCACATATACAATATGTCTACTTTATGTTTTCATCATAAAATTTATGAGTTTTTACTTTTGGAAAACACCAGAGGGCTTCAAAGTTCAGCAGCAATTTTGAAATTTTTCACAAAATTTTCAAACTCGCTATTTTTCATGGACCAATTCAGGTTTGAAGTGGATTTGAAGGGTCTTCATATTAGAAATACCCCATAAGGGTGCGTTCCCACAGGGCGTATACGCAGCGTATTTGACGCTGCGCAAAATTTATGGCAGCAGCGGGAAATACGCTGCATATCCCTTGCTCACTATACACACAGGGCTTTCCGGCTGCAGCCCTATGTGTGTAGTGAGTTTTGGAGGCGGGGCCGCGCGTCACAGACACGCCGGCATATGGCTCCGCCTCCAAAACTCACTACACACATAGGGCTGCAGCCGGAAAGCCCTGTGTGTATAGTGAGCAAGGGATACGCAGCGTATTTCCCGCTGCTGCCATAAATTTTGCGCAGCGTCAAATACGCTGCGTATACGCCCTGTGAGAACGCACCCTAAAAGACCCCATTATAAAAAGTACACCCCCAAAGTATTCAAAATGACATTCAGTAAGTGTATTAACCCTTTAGGTGTTTCACAGGAATAGCAGCAAAGTGAAGGAGAAAATTCAAAATCTTCATTTTTTACATTCGCATGTTCTTGTAGACCCAATTTTTAAATTTTTGCAAGGGGTAAAAAGGAGAAAATTTTTACTTGTATTTGAAACCCAATTTCTCTCGAGTAAGCACATACCTCATATGTCTATGTTAATTGTTCGGCGGGCGCAGTAGAGGGCTCAGAAAGGAAGGAGCGACAAATGGTTTTTGGGGGGAATGTCACCTTTAGGAAGCCCCTATGGTGCCAGGACAGCAAAAAAAAAAACATGGCATACCATTTTGGAAAATAGACCCCTCAGGGAACGTAACAAGGGGTAAAGTGAACCTTAATACCCTACAGGTGTTTCACGACTTTTGCATATGTAAAAAAAATAATTTTTTTTACCTAAAATGCTTGGTTTCCCAAAAATTTTAAATTTTTAAAAAAGGGTAATAGCAGAAAATACCCCCCAAAATTTGAAACCTAATTTCTCCCGATTCAGAAAACACCTCATATGGGGGTGAAAAGTGCTCTGCTGGCGCACTACAGTTCTCAGAAGAGAAGGAGTCACATTTGGCTTTTTGAAAGCAAATTTTGCTCTGGGGGCATGCCGCATTTAGGAAGCCCCTATGGTGCCAGAACAGCAAAAAAAAAAAAACACATGGCATACCATTTTGGAAACTAGACCCCTCGGGGAACGTAACAAGGGGTAATGTGAACCTTAATACCCTATAGGTGTTTCACAACTTTTGCATATGTGAAATTATTTATTTTATTTTTACCTAAAATGCTTGGTTTCCCAAAATTTTAACATTTTTTAAAAGGGTAATAGCAGAAAACACCCCCCAAAATTTGAAGCCCAATTTCTCCCGATTCATAAAACACCCCATATCGGGGTGAA
Organism: Hyla sarda; assembly: GCF_029499605.1. Lineage (NCBI taxonomy): Eukaryota > Metazoa > Chordata > Amphibia > Anura > Hylidae > Hyla > Hyla sarda. The sequence goes on from NC_079192.1 coordinate 147,390,098, forward strand.
AAGTGCTCTGCTGGCGCACTACAGGTCTCAGAAGAGAAGGAGTCACATTTGGCTTTTTGAAAGCAAATTTTGCTCTGGGGGCATGCCGCATTTAGCAAGCCCCTATGGTGTCAGGACAGCAAAAAAAAAACACATGGCATACCATTTTGGAAACTTAATCCCTCAGGGAACGTAACAAGGGGTTAAGTGAACCTTTATACCCCACAGGTGTTTCATGACTTTTGTATATGTAAAAAAAATTTTTTTTTTTTTACCTAAAATGCTTGTTTTCCCAAAAATTTTACATTTTTAAAAAGGGTAATAGCAGAAAATACCCCCCAAAATTTGAAGCCCAATTTCTCCCGAGTACGGCGATACCCCATATGTGGCCCTAAACTGTTGCCTTGAAATACGACAGGGCTCCAAAGTTAGAGCGCCATGCGCATTTGAGGCCTAAATTAGGGATTGCATAGGGGTGGACATAGGGGAATTCTACGCCAGTGATTCCCAAACAGGGGGCCTCCAGCTGTTATAAAACTCCCAGCATGCCTAGACAGTCAGTGGCTATCTGGCAATACTGGGAGTAGTTGTTTTGCAACAGCTGGAGGCTCCGTTCTGGAAACAGTGGCGTACCAGACGTTTGTCATTTTTATTGGGGAGGGGGGCTGTGTAGGGGTGTGTGTATATGTAGTGTTTTTTACTTTTTATTTTATTTTGTGTTAGTGTAGTGTAGTGTTTTTAGGGTACAGTCGCACGGGTGGGGGTTCACAATAGTTTCTCGCTGGCAGCTTGAGCTGCAGCAGAAATTTTGACGCAGCTCAAACTTGCAGCCGGATACTTACTGTAATCCTCTGCCCATGTGAGTGTACCCTGTACGTTCACATTGGGGGGGGGGGGGGACATCCAGCTGTTGCAAAACTACAACTCCCAGCATGTACGGTCTATCAGTGCATGCTGGGAGTTGTAGTTTTGCAACCGCTGGAGGCTCCGTTTTGGAAACAGTGACGTACCAGACGTTTTTCATTTTTATTGGGGAGGGGAGGGGGGCTGTGTAGGGGTATGTGTATATGTAGTGTTTTTTTACTTTTTATTTTATTTTGTGTTGGTGTAGTGTAGTGTTTTTAGGGTACAGTCACACGGGCGGGGGGTTCACAGTAGTTTCTCGCTGGCAGTTTGAGCAGCGGCAGAAAATTTGCCGCAGCTCAAACTTGCAGCCGGATACTTACTGTAATCCTCCGCCCATGTGAGTGTACCCTATACGTTCACATTGGGGGGGAGAAACATCCAGCTGTTTCAAAACTACAACTCCCAGCATGTATGGTCTATCAGTGCATGCTGGGAGTTGTAGTTTTGCAACAGCTGGACACACACAGGTTGTGAAACACAGAGTTTGGTAACAAACTCAATGTTTTGCAACCAGTGTGCCTTCAGCTGTTGCAAAAGCTACAACCCCCAGCATGTACGGACAGCGGAAGGGTATGCTGGGTCTTTTAGTTATGCAACAGCCAGAGGCATACTACATTGGCTGGGGATGCTGGGGATTGAAGTTATGCAACAGCTGGAGACACACTGGTTTGCTACTTAACTCAGTGTGCCTTCAGCTGTTGCAAAACTACAACTCTCAGCAGTCACCGACATCCAACGGGCATGCTGGGAGTTGTAGTTATGCAACCACCAGATGCACCACTACAACTCCCAGCATGCACTTTAGCTGATTGTGCAAGCTGGGAGTTGTAGTTATACAACAGCTGAAGGTACACTTTTCCATAGAAAGAATGTGCCTCCAGCTGTTGCAAAACTACAAGTCCCAGCATGCCCATCAGGGCATGCTGGGAGTAGTGGTGGTCTGCCTCCTGCTGTTGCATAACTACAGCTCCCAGCATGCCCTTTTTGCATGCTGGGAGCTGTTGCTAAGCAACAGCAGGAGGCTGTCACTCACCTCCTGCTGCTGCTCAGGGAACAGGTCAGTCCCGCAGCCGCCGTCCCAGTCCCCCCTGGGCGATATGCCGGGATGCCTGCTGAATGATTTCAGCAGGCATCCGGCCCTGGCTCCCCTCCGGCTTGCAGCAGGGGCCGGAAATGCTCAGGGCGTATCCATATGCCCTCGGTCCTTAAGGACTTGGAAACGGGGGCGTATGGATACGCCCTATGTCCTTAAGGGGTTAAAATTTTTCACAACATTTTGAAAATCAAATTTTTCAGGGACCAATTCAGTTTTGAAGTGGATTTGAAGGGCTTTCACATTATAAATAACCCATAAATGACTCTATTAGAAAAACTGCACCCCTCAAATTATTAAAAAATAACATTCAGAAAGTGTGTTAACCCTTTCGGTGTTTCACAGGAATAGCAGCAATGTGAATGAGAAAATTCAAAATCATCATTTTTTACACTCGCATGTTCTTGTAGACCCAGTTTTCGAATTTTTACAATGGGTAATATTTGTAACCCAATTTCTCTTAAGTAAGGAAATGTCTAATATGTGGATATTAAGTGCTCTGTGGGTGCACTACAGGGCCCAGAAGGGAAGGAGCGACATTGGGATTTTGGAGAGTGAAGTTTTATAAAATTGTTTTGGGGGGCATGTCACATTTAGGAAGCCCCAATGGTGCCAGAACAGCAAGAAAAAAGAAATTAAAAAAAAAACAACATGGCATACTATTTTGGAATCTACACCCCTCAAGGAATGTAACAAGGGGTCCAGGGAGCCTTAACACCCCACAAGTGTTTGACGACTTTTCGTTAAAGTCGGATGTGTAAATAATTTTTTTTTCACTAAAATGCTGATTTTCCCACAAATTTTACATTTTTACAAGGGATAATAGAGGAAAATGCCCCCCACATTTGTAACCCCATCTCTTCTGAGTATGGAAATACCCCATGTGTGGATGTCAAGTGCACTGCGGGCGAACTACAATGCTCAGAAGAGAAGGATTCACATTTGGCTTTTGGAAAGCAAATTTTGCTGAAATGGTTTTTGGGGGACATGGCACATTTAGGAAGCCCCTGTGTTGCCAGAACAGCAAAAGGCCCACATGTCAAACTATTTTGGAAACAACACCCCTCAAGGAATGTAACAAGGGGTTCCATGTTCCTTTACTCCCCACAGGTGTTTGACAAATTTCCGCTAAAGTTGGACGTGGAAATGAAAAATTAGATTTTTTTTCACTAAAATGCTGGTGTTACCCCACATTTTTCATTTTCACAAGGGGTAATAGGAGAAAAAGCCTCCCAAAAATGTTAACCCCATTTCTTCTGAGTATGGAAATACCCCATATGTGGATGTAAAGTGCTCTGCGGGCAAACTACAATTCTCAGAAGAGAAGGAGCGCCATTTAGCTTTTGGAGAGAGAATCTGTTCAAAATGGAAGTTGGGGACCATGTGCATTTACAAATCCCCACTGGTGTTTGACAGATCTTTGGAACAGTGGGTTGTGCAAATGAAACATTACATTTTTCATTTTCACGGATCACTGCTACAAAAATCTGTCAGACACCTGTGGGGTGTAAATGCTCACTGCAACCCTTATTACATTCTGTGAGGGGTTTAGTTTCCAATATGGGGTCACATGTCGCTGGGGTCCACTGTTCTGGCCCTATGGGGGCTTTGTAAACACACATGGCCTTCAATTCCAGACACATTCTCTCTCCAAAATCCCAATGGCGCTTCTTCTCTTCTGAGCATAGTACTGTGCCAGCAGAGCACTTTACGACCACATTTGGGGAATTTATATACTCAGAAGAAATGGGGTTATACATTTTGGGGGACTTTTTTCCTTTTACCCCCTTGTAAAAATGAAAAATTTTGGATAATACCAGCATTTTACTAAAATAATAAAATATTTTATTTTCACGTCCAAATTTTATGAAAATTCTTCAAACACCTGTGGTGTGTTAAGGCTCACTATACCCCTTGTTATGTTCCGTGAGGGGTGTAATTTCCAAAATGGGGTCACATGTGGGTATTTATTCTTTTGCGTATATGTCAGATCACTGTAACAATCAGCCACCCCTGTGCAAATCACCTCAAATGTACATGGTGCGCTCTCACTCCTGAGTGCTCCTGCAGAACATTTTACATCCACATATGGGGTATTTCCATACTATGGGGTGTTTCCGTGTTACAAATTTTGGGGGTCCTCTTTCCTTTTACCTCTTGTGAGAATGAAAAGTTTGGGGCAACACCAGTATGTTAGTTTGAAAAATTAAATTTTTTATAATAACATGCTAGAGCAGACCCCAACTTTACCTTCTCATAAGGGGTAAAAAGAGAAAAAGCCCCGCAAAATTTGTTAGGCAATTTCTCCCGAGTACAGAAATACCCCATATGTGGCCCTAAACTGTTGCCTTGAAATATGACAGGGCTCCGAACTGAGAGAGTGACATATGTATTTGAGGCCTAAATTAGGGATTTGCATGGAACGGACCCAGATACAAGAATTGGACTTTCCTCCAATACCAAAATTACCCTACGTCAGTGTTTCCCAAACAAGGTGCCTCCAGTTGTTGCAAAACTCCCATCATGCCTGGACAGTCACTGGCTGTCCAGCAATACTGGGAGTAGTTGTTTTGCAACAGCTGGAGGCTGTGTAGCGATATATGTATATGTAGTGTTTTTTTTGCGGGTGTAGTATAGTGTAGTGTAGTGTTTTTAGGGTACATTCACATGGGCAAGGGTTTACAATGAGTTTCCCGCTGAGAGTTTGAGCTGCAGCGGAAAATTTGCTGCATCTCAAACTTGCAGCAAGAAACTCACTGTGAAGCCCTGCCCATGTGAATGGGGGGGGGGGGGGCAAACATCCAGCTGTTGCAAAACTACAACTCCCAGCATGTCCTTTGCCTGTCGGTGCATGCTAGAGGGGTTGTAGTTATTCAACAGCTGGAGGCACAATGGTTGCAAAGCACTGAGATTTTGTTACTTAACTCAGTGTTTCGCATCCAGTGTGCCTCCAGCTGTTGCAAAACTACAACTCCCAGCATGTACAGTCTATCAGTGCATGCTGGGAGTTGCAGCTTGCAACAGCTGGAGGCACACTGGTTGAGAGTGTGAGTTAGGTAGCAAACTGTTAGTGTTTTGCTACCAGTGTGCCTCCAGCTGTTGCAAAAACTACAACTCTCAGCATGCCCAGACAGCCAAAGGGCATGCTGGGATCAATGATTCTGCCATTGACTGCTCATGCCTGGATCTCAGGCACTGAGCAGTCATTCAGCGATCGGACACTAGGAGGCAGGTAGGGGGACCCTCCACGTGTCCTTGAGCTGTTTGGGATGGCGATTTCTCGCGGTGGCGATCCTGAACAGCCCCCTGAGCTAACCGGCAGCAGTTTAGTTTCACTTTAGACGCAGCAATCAACTTTGAACGCCACATCTAAAGGGTTAATAGCATGCAGCACCACGATCAGTGCCGCTCGCTATTAGCCACGGATCCCGGCCATTGTTATAGGCCCGCATTATAGAAAGGGAGTGGGCAAAGGGCATACAGGTACGCCCTTCGTACCCAACAGGTTATGGACCAAGCCAATTTTCACCTTAAGGACCAAAGCATTTTTTGCACATCTGACCACTGTCACTTTAAGCATTAATAACTCTAGGATGCTATTACTTTTCATTCTGATTCAGAGATAGTTTTTTCGTGACATATTCTACTTTATGTTAGTGGTAAATTTTCGTGCATTATTTCTTGGTGAAAAATTTCAAAATTTGATGAAAAATTTTAAAATGTAGCATTTTATTTTACTTTGAAACTCTCTGCTTATAAGGAAAATGGACATCCCAAATAAATGTATATATTGATTCGCATATACAATATATCTACTTTTTGTTTGCATCATAAAGTTGACATGTTTTTACTTTTGGAAGACATCAGAAGGCTTCAAAGTTCTGCAGCAATTTTTCACAAAATTTAAAAAATCCGAATTTTTCAGGGACCAGTTCAGTTTTGAAGTGGATTTGAATACCTTCATATTAGAAATATCCAATAAATAACCCCAATATAAAATCTGCACCCCTTAAAGTATTCAAAATGATATTCAGAGAGTGTGTTAACCCTTTAGGTGTTTCACAGGAATAACAGCAAAGTGAAGGAGGAAATTCAAAATCTTCATTTTTTTACACTAGCATGTTCTTGTAGACCAAGTTTTCAAATTTTTACAAGAGGTAAAAGGAGAGAAATCTCCCTAGAATTTGTAACCCAATTTCTCTCGAGTAAGGAAATATCTCATATGTGTATGTCAATTGCTCTGTGGGTGGACTAGAGGGCTAAGAAGGGAAGGAGCAACAATGGGATTTTGGAGAGTGAGTTTTTCTGAAATGGTTTTTGGGGGGCATGTCACATTTAGGAAGCCCCTATGGTGCCAGAACAGAAAAAAAAACACATGACACACTATTGTGGAAACTAAACCCCTCAAGGAACGTAACAAGGGGTACAGTGAGCCTTAACACCCCACATGTGTTTGAAGACTTTTCGTTAAGGTCGGATGTGTAAATGAATTTTTTTTCCACTAAAATGCTGGTGTTACCCCAAATTTAAAATTTTCACAAGGGGTAATAGGAGAAAATACCCCCCAAAATATGTAACCCAACCTCTTCTGAGTTTGGAAATACCCCATATGTGGAAGTAAATTGCTCTGCGGGTGAACTACAATTCTCAGAAGAAAAGGAGCGCCATTGAGCTTTTGGAGAGAGAATTTGTTTGGAATAGAAGTCGGGGGCCATGTGCGTTTACAAAGCCCGCATGGTGTCAGAACAGTGGACCCCCCCCCCACATGTGACCACATTTTGAAAAACTGCACCCCTCACAGAATGTAATAAGGGGTGCAGTGAGCATTTACACCCCACTGGCATTTGACAGATCTCTGGAACAGTGTACTGTGCAAATGAAAAATAAAATTTTTCATTTTCACGGACCACTGTTCAAAAATCTGTCAGACACCTGTGGGGTGTAAATACTCACATTTGGGGGGGGGGACCACTGTTCTGGCACCATGGGGGCACATGGCCTTCAATTCCAGACATATTCTCTCTCCAAATGCCAAATGGCGCTCCTTCTCTTCTGAGCATTGTAGTTCACCCGCAGAGCACTTTACATCCACATATGGGGTATGTATATACTCAGAAGAAATGGTGCTCCAAATTTTGGCGGACTTTTTTCCTATTACCCCTTGTTAAAATGAAAAATTTGGGATAACACCAGCAATTTTCATTTTCACGTCCAACTTTAATGAAAAATTTTCAAACACCTGTGGGGTTTTAAGGCTCATTATACCCTTGTTACGTTTTGTGAGGGGTGTAGTTTCCAAAATTGGGTCACATGTGAGTGTTTTTTTAATGCTTTTATGTCAGAACCGCTGTAACGATGAGCAAATCAGGTGTGCAAATCACCTCAAATGTACACGGCGCTCTCTCTCCTGAGCCTTGTTGTGTGCCTGCAGAGCATTCTACATCCACATATGGGGTATTTTTATACTCAGGAGAAATTGCGTTACAAATTTTGGGGGATCTTTTTTTCCTTTTACCTCTTGTGAAAATGAAAAGTACAGGGCAACACCAGCATGTTAGTGAAAATGTTTACATTTTTTTACATTTCCCCCTAGTCCGGAAATACCCCATATGTTGCCCTAAATTGTTGCCTTGAAATACAACAGGGCTCCAAAGTGAGAGAGCGCCATGCACATTTGAGGCCTAAATTTGGGATTTGCATAGGGACGGACCCGGATGCAAGAATTAGACTTGCCTTCGATACCAAAATTACCCTACGGCAGTGTTTGACAAACAGGGTGCTTCCAGCGGTTACAAAACTCCCAGCATGCCTGGACAGTCAATGGCTGTCTGGCAATACTGGGAATTGTTGTTTTGCAAAAACTGGAGGCAGTTTTGTAAACAGCGCCGTATCATACGTCTTTCATTTTTATTGGGAGGGGGGGGGGAAGGTAACTGTGTAGGAGTATGGTTATAGGCAGTGTTTTACTTTTTATTTTGTGTTAGTGTAGTATAGTGTAGTGTTTTTAGGGTACATTTACACAGGCAGGGGTTTACAGAGAGTTTCCCGCTGGGAGTTTGAGCTGCATTGGAAAATTTGCCACAGCTTAAACTTGCAGTGAGAAACTCACTATAACTCCCCGCCCGTGTGAATGTACCCTGTACATTCACTTGGGCGGGGGAAAACCTCCAGCTGTCGCAAAACTACAACTACCAGCATGCCCGTTGGCTGTCGGTGCATGCTGGGGGTTGTAGTTATGCAACAGCTGGAGGAACACTGGTTGCAAAACACTGAGAGTTTGTTACTTAACTCAGTGTTTCACAACCAATGTGCCTCCAGCTGTTGCAAAACTACAACTGCCAGCATGTACTGTCCGTCAGTGCATGCTGGGAGTTGTCGTTTGCAACAGTTGGAGGCACACTGGTTGTGAAACACTGAGTTAAGTGACAGACAATGTTTCCCAACCAGTGTGCCTCCAGTTGTTGCAAAACTACAACTCCCAGCATGCCCAGACAGACGAAGGGCATGTTGGGAGTTGTAGTTATGCAACAACTGGAGGTGAACTGTTTGGAGGCCACTTTATAGTGGTGTCCAAACTGTAGCCCTCCAGATGTTGTAAAACTTCAACTCCAAGCATGCCCAGACTGCCCAGGCATGCTGGGAGTTGTTGTTTGGGAACATCTGAAGGGACTGATGTTACAGAACTATAACTCCCAGCAGGCCTAGACAGTCTCGACATGCTTTGAATTGTAGTTTTGCAATATCTGGTGGGCTACAGTTTGGACACCACTATATAGTAGTCTCCAAACCGTAGCACTCCAGATGTTGCTGTGGTGGCGGATGAGAGGATACTGTCTTGTGGGAGTGTAGGGTATTTAGGGTGTTGCTGTTCAGGATAGTTAAGGGCGCTGTTAACCCTTGTCACTCGTGACGCCAGGGTGAGGGTTAAATGCTGTATTCTTGATAGGCCTATTGCCACCCTTCCAAAGAGCAATAGGTGATGCAGAAATAAAGGATTTTCCACAACCGCTGTTAACTGAAAACTTGCTGGAACTTTTACTGAAGAATTTCTGTACATGTAGTAATAGTAACAGTCCAGATAACAGAGTCTCTTTACATATATCTTGAGCAGTGATTGACAGTCGGTTGGGATCAGATAAGCCCAATTTAGCTTTTTAAGGATTGTATAGCAGAGATCCACTGGATTTAGGGTGGTGATTTAGGTGGACTATTTAGGTCCAGTGATCTTGCGCTGAGTAGCGGGGAATTGCTTAGTCTATCCGCTATGTTAGAGCCGCAAGGCTTTAGCCTAGTAAATCGTCTTGTAAGCTGCGGAGGTCCTACCTCTTCCAGAGTCAGCAACCTAAGAGAGGGATCAAGATGGCGCAGGTCCCTTTTATGGGCAGAGGCTGGCCATTTTTGATTGGTCCGTAATGACTGTCACTCACCGTTACAGTGCATTGTGGGTGAACACGTCACGGGAACCTCCAAAGGTCCTGTAGCCAAACCATAGAGTTTTAACCTAATCACGTGACCCGCAGGTCCTGCTACGCTCCGAACAGGTAGATAACTAAATATATACATATATATACTTATACTTACATTTATATTAATATGAACTGCTATATAGTCATCGACTAAGTGTGGGGTGACAAGGGGAAAACTACAAAAGAGGGACCCCGATGTCCTAGGGACTCTGACTATGGGGACCTCTATACAGGTAACGTATACAATACGGTACCGGGACACCACATTGCAAAACTATAACTTCCAGCATGCCGAGACTGTCTGGGCATGCTGGGAGTTGTAGTTCTGCAACATCTGAAGGGCTACATGTTACAGAACTACAACTCCCAGCATGCCTGGACTGTCTGGGCATGCTGAGAGTTGTAGTTTTGCAACATTCAGAAGGGCACAGATTGGAGACCACTGCAAAATGGTCTCCAAACTGTGGCCCTCCAGATGTTGCAAAACTACAACTCCCAGCATGCTCAGACAGCCAAAAGCTGTCTGGGCATGCTGGGAGTTTTAGATTTGAAACATCAAGAAGCAGCAATGAAGATCACTTTACAGCGATCTTCACTGCTGCCTCTGACACCGCCGCCGCTGCATCCACTTGCTTGTGCCAGTCCCCGCTGCCTGCTGCCGGTCCTCGTGTGATCTCAGGTAACTGCTGCCGGTGCCCCCGCCTTGCTAGACCCCGCAGACGTCACCGCCATCTTCCTCTGCTCTGACCGGACTTCCAGGGCAGGGGATATGAACTGTCACCCCCGCACCTGACCTGCGATTTGCTGGTCACTCCTGACCGGCCAATCACAGGGGATCGGTGGAGTTGGCCCCCCCCCGCCGCCTCACTCTTATCCTTTAGGATGATTGAGGCTGTCTCTGACAGCTCGGATCATCCCTATTTCAGGCGAATCAGCGAATCAGCCCAAAATCTCAGCAAATCGCCATTCTGAATTGATCTCAGGACCCCCCCCCCCCATGCATTTGCACGGGATGCCTGCTGAATGATTTCAGCAGGCATCCCGCTCTGGTACCCTACCGAAATTCCCACTGGTGTACAGGTAAACCCTGTGTCCTTAACTACCAGGACGTCAGGGCCTGTACCTGTACACCCTGTGTCGTGAAGGGGTTAAACCCCCTCAAAGCAAAAGGGGGCACTCCCTCCGTCTGGAGAAGAAAATGTTTTGTCTAAAGGGGCGACACACCTTCTTTATCATAAGAACTGTGAATTTATGCAACAGTCTACCTCAGGAACTGACCACAGCAGGAACAGTTGAAAGCTTCAAAACAGGGATAGATGCATTCCTAGAACAATATAACATTAATGCTTATGCAGAAATATAAATTCACATCCCTTCCCTTCATCCAACCATACCAATTCCCTTCAACTCCTTGGTTAAACTGTGGTGTCCATGGGGTGTTAGGAAGAATACCTGATTACTTTGTGATGCCAGGGCACCATTATCCTATACACGGTCCAAGGTTGGAGACAGCTTCTCCTGGGCCAGACATGGAGAGTAAATGAACACACTGATGTCAGATTACGGATAGCTGTCTTTATTGAGCCAGGTAAAGATGGTAATACACATACATCTGGCTTTAGGTGAGAGAGTGCAGCGTAACCCCTTGGGAGCACTGTTGCCTTGCTGAGACTTGGGGTGCTTACACCAAACAGATTAACCCCTTAAGGACCAAGCCAATTTTCACCTTAAATGGGCACTGTCATGAAACCTAAACATTGATTTGTTGTAGTACTTAAGTGCTACAACATATCTCTAATATGCTTTAATTAAAAAAAGTGATTTTAAACCAGTTTAAAATCACTTTTAAATTCGGCCACTAGGGGGTCGCCCTCCCAGTGGCCGAATGCATTCGGCAGTGACGTCACTACTGAATTTCGACTCATTTAAGCCTGGCAATGAGTCAAAATTCAGTCACTGCGGTGCTCGCTCCCGCCTGCCAATCAAACAGGCGAGAGAGAGCACGCTGATAGCTGGGGCTGTACGCATTGGCACTCCACTGGCCTCGCGCAGCCCCGCCCGCCCCCGTTACCCTGTCCGGAGACAGCACGCACTCATTGCTGCGCTGATCCTCCGGATGGGTAAGTCTGATCTGAGGTCTTATAATACTTTACAAATTACTTTCTTCCTGTAGTTTTGGGCGGGTGGGGGGTGGTCTGGGGGGGTGGAGTTGCCGAGTTTGGGGGAGCGGAATGTCTTTTTCGAGCGGTCAGAGGGAGGGGTGTGTTGCACGACGGGGTCTAGGGGAGCAGGATGTGTGGCAGCTGCGGCTGAGACTGTTTTCACCACAGGGTGCCTAAAGTTGTTTCCCCACTACAACTCCCAGCATGCCCTGACAGCCAATAGATGTCAGGGCAAGCTGGGAGTTGTAGTGGTGAAACAGCTGGAGGCACCCTTCATAGTTGAACTAAGAGCGGAAGTCGGACCCCCCAGCAGGCATCAGTGATGTCACGCCTGCTGGGGAAGTCTGCCTGGTAGTGAGCACACTACCTGGCAGAAAAAAAGAAATATTTCTAATATAGTAAAAAAAAAATATAAAGGCAGGGATGTGGTTAGGGATAGATGGGCAATAGGCAGGGACAGAAAGAAAAAAAAGGGATGGTGGGAGCGACCCTTTAAGGACCTGTCACTTTAAGCATTTTACTTTTTATTCTGATTCCGAGATTGATTTTTCGTGACATATTATACTTTTTGTCAGTTGTAAATTTTTGTTGATACTTGCATAATTTCTTTGATTCACAAATACAATATGTCTACTTTATATTTCCATCATAAAGTTGACTTGTTTTTACTTTTGGAAGACACCAGAGGGCTTCAAAGTTCAGCAGCAATTTTCTTACAAAATTTTCAAAATCATAATTTTTCAGGAACCGGTTCAGTTTTGAAGTGGATTTGAAGGGCCTTCATATTAGAAAATCCTCATAAAAGACACCATTATAAAAACTCCAACCCTCAAAGTATTCAAAAGTGAAATTCAGAAAGACCACACATAGAATACTGTGTACAGTACTGGGCACCAGTGTACAAGAAAGATATAGTGGCGCTGGAGAGGGTTCAAAGACTGGCAACCAGATTAATACAGGCAATGGGAGGACTACAGTATCCAGAAAGATCATCAGAATTAGGGTTATTTAGTTTAGAAAAAATAAGGCTTAGGGGCGACCTAATAACTATGTATAAATATATCAGGGGACCATACAGAGATCTCTCCCATGGTCTATTCATACCCAGGACTGTATCTATAACAAGGGGGCATCCTCTACATCTAGAGGAAAGAAGGTTTCTACACCAGCACAGACGGGGGTTCTTAACTGTAAGAGCAGTGAGACTGTGGAATTCTCTGCCTGAGGAGGGGGTCATGGTGAACTCTGTAAAAGAGTTAAAAAGGGGTCTGGATGCATTTTTGGAGAATAATAACATCACCGGTTATGTATACTAGATTTATAGGGACAGAACTTGATCCAGGGATTTATTCTGACTGCCATATTTGGAGTCGGGGTGGAATTTTTACCTCTAGTATGAGTTTTTTTTTTTTTGCCTTCCTTTGGATCAACTCAGTAGGGACTCATTAGGGTTATAGGTTGAACTTGATAAACTCTTGTCTTTTATCAACCTTATCAACTATGTTACTATGATCACCGCCCAGCAGGGTAGTGATTGGTCGGTCATTCCCATGCCACCTCACTCCTGCTGGGTAAGGGTGAATGGGGCTGTCTCGGACAGCCCTATTCATCCTTTTTTTCCGGCTCACCAGAGACCCGATTATCCTGGAATTGCCGCAAATCGCCGGTCTGAATTGATCGCCAACATGGGCGGGTCTCAGGACCCCCCAGGCATTTCAGCAGGCATCCCACTCCAGTCCCTGCCCGGCACGCAGCTGGTACCAAAATTCCCACTGGCGTACAGGTACGCCCTCTGTCCTTAATTACCAGGACATCATGGCGTACCTGTACGCCCTGTGTCCTTAAGGGGTTAATACTGACTTGTAAGACGGAATATTGCATTTTGGTAGCTAGGGTCCTGTCAAAGTAGTGCAGACTTTTCTGCAGGGGCATGAACTTCCTCCTTGTGAGTAATCCTTGTAAGATGACCAGTTGAGAGATTAGAGTTGAGCTAGGCCTCTCCTCAGAGCACAACACAAAACACAGCACACCTGAGCTAAGCTGTTGCTCAGGAGCCACACTAGGGTGAACTGAAAAACTCCTCTCCACTATACTATACAGGGGAGACTTTAGGGGTTTCCATTGGCAGGCAGAGTCACATGAGGTTCACTGCTCTCAATCAAAGGCACAGCAACATGGAAAAACATTTATACATATAACAATAGTAGAATTAATTTAGAAAAATATATAATCGAACATTATAATATGAACATAATCGATGTGGGGTCTACTTAGCTGCCCGAGATAGTCCAAAGCCACAAGACAGCTATTGGTGCTGGGACACCACAGAACTTGATGGACTTATGTTTTTTTTTCAACCATACTATGTAACTATGTACTGTAGGAGATGAGTGGAATAGTGATGATACCCTTATTCGCTAACTGAGAGCATATAGATTGCAAGCTTTCAAGACCGGTGGGTCCCTTCATCAGGTATGTTACAAACTGAATGTGAAGAACATCTCTCTTAAATACAATATTAACTGGCATTGTTACAAATGGTGGAACAGATATGATTAACCCTGTGTAGGACAGTTCTTTGATTAGTCAGAGGTGGTATATACAGAACATTGCATCTCTTTTGAGTACATTTACAACATGCATATTTACAAACATGTTGTACACTATATAATATAAAATGCTACTTTTCACTTTAGTTCTTTATACATTGTCAGTTTTAGCATTTTTTTCACCATTGGTCAGTGGTCTCCAGAAAAATGAGAATAAATGATCCCAATGACATTAAATCACTGAAATATATGGTAGTGGATGTGATGTATGGAATGCCATCCAATGCAACAGGCTTTTCTGTGAAAAATTCATTAGTATGGATCTGTCATTTATCATTTCTGTTAGTGGTAACATTTTACTAGAAAAGCAAGAAGCTAAAGGAAAATGAGTTCTGTTACAGTCCATATACTGCATTTGACATCCAATAATAATTCAAAGCATAGGAAAGCATAGGGAAGATTTTGTGTGGTCTCTTAAGATATTTTAGGTTGAATTGAATAATCACTTAGCAGCATTAAATAGAAGAGTATAATGGGTTAGCAAGTTAACCCTTTCTGTCGAAGATATTTTTGACAGTGCTTTTTTTAAAATTTATTTTCTGCTTTTTTCCCCACTCTCCAGAGCCATGTCTTTTATAGATGTTCACTAGAGATGAGCAAAATGGAAAATTTTGACTTGGCCGATTCACAGACTTTTCAGAAAAAATTTGTTTCGGTCCGAATTTATTTGTGGCAAATCGCTATTAAAAACTGCTATTTCTGCGCTACAGAGAGCCTCAATAGGGGTGTAGAACAATTTGCCTTGCCATAACATGCATATGGAGTGTGCTGTGTTAGTGAATTAATACTATTATTCAGTATGACATGAAGATTGGAGGCGTCGCTAGAGTGGCACAATGGCAGAGCCTGGAGCTTGCATCAGTATGAGGAGACCATATAATGGCTGAATGACACAACATGGAGGTG
This sequence comes from Hyla sarda, assembly GCF_029499605.1. NCBI lineage: Eukaryota > Metazoa > Chordata > Amphibia > Anura > Hylidae > Hyla > Hyla sarda. The sequence continues at coordinate 147,405,219 of NC_079192.1, forward strand.
GCGGCAGCATGAGGAGGCCATACAGTGGCTGAATGACACAGCCTGGAGCTGGCGGATGCATGAGTAGACCATATGGTGGCTTAATGACACAGCATGGAGGTGGCGGAAGCATGAGGAAACCATAATCTGGCAGAATGACACAGCCTGGAGTTGGTGGCAGCAAGAGGAGACCATATAGTGGCTGAATGACACAGCCTGGAGGTGGCAGAAGCATGAGGCGACCACATAGTGCCTGAATGACACAGCGTGGAGGTGGCAACAGCCTGACCAGACCATAGGGCCTCACAATTTAAAAGATTAAATATATGTTTAAACATTTAAATTGAAGATTTCAAATAGATGAACCTAAAAAGTTTTATTTAATGTGCCAGCAGCATGAGGAGACCACATGGCAGCATAGTGACATAGCCTGGAGGTGGCAGCAGCATGAGGAGACCATAATCTGGCAGAATTATACAGCCCAGAGTTGGCGGCATCAAGAGGAGACCATATAGTGGCTGAATGACACAGCCTGGAGCTGGCAGAAGCATAAGGCGACCATATAGTGGCTGAATGACACTGCCTGGAGGTGGCGGCAGGGCCAGTGTTAGGGCGGGGCAACCTGGGCAGTTGCCCAGGCCCCCCATCCAAAAGAGGGCCCCTGAACATATTTACATCTATAGTCACAATACTGTATTTTGATGCGATTTGCGCAACATCACGGTAAAAATCGCCATGTTTTTACTGCAATTTTGCACAAATCGCAGCAAAATACAGCCAGAGCCGGATTTGTCATTTTTCAGGCACTAGCAGGGCCGATTACAGCCATGAATGGCAGCAGCTATGGGACCCATGGCCGCACTTACATCCCTATGCTCTACAACCACAGGCTAGTTTAGACCTGCAGGAGCACGCTGATGACATCACAGGTCCGACCCACAGGCAGCAGGATGTAATCTCTTCATTGCACCCTCTGTGTCGGATCTCAGAGGTCACCAGCTTGTTCCCTCTTTCTCATAGACTGCAGGTCTAAACCAGCCTGTGGGGAGACACGAAGAAGAGAGGAGTGCTGAGGAGAGCCTGCAGAGCAAGAGGGAGATGACAACTTTTCTCCCTCTGCTCTTTACAAGTTACCCAGTGCTATCATCCTGTCAACTAACACAGGTACCGCTGAGGAGGAAGGAAGTGTGAGGACTGCCCCTCCCCCCACACTGAGGAGCCGGACTGCAGGCAGTGACAGTGATGGATGGATGTACTTGTCACTGTCTGCCTGTGATTAAATGTAAGAAAATTGTCCTTATGAGGAGGGGAGGACACACTGACTGCCCTTCTAGTACTGCAACTCCCAGCAGCTGCTGTATCAGGCTGAGTCTATTAGTCCAACATGAGCTACAGTACATCAGAGCCTTATGTTAATGTTTGCCAGACTGTAAGTTGTAGTACTATGTTGTATAATAAATTGTACCTCTAGAGTTCTTTTTAACATATGACTATGACGCAGCACTGTGCATGATATTCATTTGTTTAATAGGATTTCTTTTAAAATCAGCGCCTAAAAAGTCAAACGGTAAGATTTCTCCTGGATGCCTTCAGCTGTATATTGCTGTGCCGTATAAGAAGAGGTTACCACCGTGTCTCTATAGGACCCATCTCCAGTGATCAGAACCAGCATAATGTAATTCTACGGCACTGGGTCTCATCACTGGAGATAAGTCCTATGGGAGACGCAGTGGTAACATCTTCTTACACGGCACAGCAATATACAGCTGAAAACATCTAGGATTAAAGCTTACCATTTGACTTTTTAGGCGCTGATTTTAAAAGAAATCTTATTAAACAAATGAATATCATGCACAGTGCTGCGTCATAGTCATATGTGAAAAAGAAATATAGGTACATTTTAACACTCTGACTTTTATGGGTGCTCTCTGGTATAGAGGTTCCCTGGCTGATTTTTATGGGTGCTCTCTGGTATAGAGGTTCCCTGGCTGACATTTATGGGTGCTCTCTGGTATAGAGGTTCCCTGGCTGACCTTTATGGGTGCTCTCTGGTATAGAGGTTCCTTGGCTGACTTTTATGGGTGCTCTCTCATATAGAGGTTCCCTGGCTGACTTTTTTTATGGGTGCTCTCTGGTATAGAGGTTCCCTGGCTGAGTTTTATGGGTACTCTCTGGTATAGAGGTTCCCTGACTGACTTTTATGGGTGCTCTCTGGTATAGAGGTTCCCTGACTGACGTTTATGGGTGCTCTCTGGTATAGAGGTTCCCTGGCTGACTTTTATGGGTGCTCCCTGGTATAGAGGTTCCCTGGCTGTATTGCAGTGTGGAAATGTATTATTTAGTTTTCTTTCTGCAAACTCAGAGGTTTTGTAGTCATCATGGCGGTTTGGGGTGGAGTCAGAAGATGGGAAAAGAAAATAACTCCTGAGGGGGGCTATTAACACTAACAGTATCCTGCACATATTTGATCCACAGAATTTTAAGCTGCAGATTTTATGCTGCAGATTTCAATGAAAACTAATTGAACACAGCTTCAAATCTGCATTTTCAAGTCCTGTGCATCAAATATGCACAGGATACTGTACATGTGAATAGACCCTAACAGAGACGATTATTCTGCCTCTGAATTTGTTTGATTAGAAATATATTCATTTATCTAGCACTGATTGTGGTGACTCTATAGGCCAACATTTGCTATTTGATATTGTATGTGTATCAAGTCTCAGTATGGTGCAATATTGGTATTCCTATAGTTGTTTTTACCTGAATCACTGAATGGTGACATTATTTACTCATGGCATGGTGGTGTTATATAGTCTTGGTGTGATGTATATGGAGCACAGGGGGCTTAAAGGGATTATCCAGATGGAGGGTTTTGTTTTTCTAGAAGCATGCCCATTCTATGTTATATATGAAAAAAATAAACCTTTACATACCCTTTACCCTGGCTGCAATCCTCTTGCTAAGTATAGTAGTATTAGTGGTGGTAATATTGGTCTCAGTATACAGGATTTAGACAGTGTGTGTGTGTGCATATATATATATATATATATATATATATATATATATATATATATATATATCCGCAAAAAAAAGAGGAATATGTCTGTGTCCCAATGCCAGTGGCTGTAGGGCTGGTTTGCAATAATTTCCAGGGCTGATTTTTATTCCCAGTCCGGCCCTGAATACAGTAGTGGAAATATAGACGTCCGGGCTGCACAGAGCCCATAGACAGCACACACATTTAATTTGGATCTTCTAGGACCTTTGATGACATCATCAGGACTCTAAGCCAGTAGGAGTCATTCCAGGTCTTGGAAGATACATAGTAAGTCTGTGTATGCTGTCTATGGGTTCAACAAACATAAAGAGAGGAGAGAAGAAGGTAAGGGGTAAGGATGGGGGGGGTGCCATAGGGAGCAGTGTTTACTTAAACTTAGAAATGGGGAGTGGGGTGATATATAATATTTTAACCCCTCAGGACACAGCTGGGTTTTATTTTTGCATTTTTGTTTTTTCCTCCTCATCCTCTGAGAGTCATAACACTTATATTTCCATCCACAGACCCATATGAGGCTTGTTTATTTGCGCGACCAATTGTACTTTGTGATGACATGACTCATTTTACCATAAAATATACAATGAACCCAAAAAAATTATTTGTGGGGAAATTAAAAAGAATACCACAATTTTGCAACTTTTGGGGGTATAATTTTTAAGCAGTACACCTTACATTAAAAAGTCCATATTTTCTTTATTCTGTAGGTCAATATAATTAAAATGATACCCCTGGGTACATCCTTTACTATTATTGTACTGATTTAAAAAAAAAAAAAAATACGAGTTTTTAACAAAATCAGTATGTAGAATTGCCCTATTCTGACCCTTGTTATCTGTAGTTCTTATTGGTTTAACTTTTTTGCGTATATGTGACTTTTTGATCGCTTTTTATTTTATTTACTGAAATAAATGATGTGACCAAAAAGCAGCAATTTGAAGTTGCTTGTTTCTTTACGTATACACTGTTCACAGTACAGGATCATTAACATTATATATTATTTTAATCGGGCACGAAAAGCCAGAAGAAGACCAGGACCAGAGGACGGGACTGCGATATTGGTGGCACCAGGGGAGCGGTGAAAGGTTAAAGTTTATTTTATTTTTTCTGGCAGCCCCAACATAGTGGATACATTTTTTTTAACTGAAGTTCTCCTTCAAGATACGTTCACACATTCGTAACTAAAAGCCAGTTTCCCACTGCAGAAAAACCTGTGCGGGTTACGCTACCATTCATTTTAACATGTCTGCAAACCTGCCACTATTACGGACTGTCCATGTGGCCAAACAAGTGTATGGTAGCATAACTCGCAGTGAACGTTCTCTTAAACACAGAAAATATTTACAATAGATCTTAGATTTGCATCCTGATACGTATATGTTATGGCCTTAGATGCTTTTCCCCTATTGGGGTCTCAGGCCATGTTCACATGGTGCGTGATCAGGAACCTAGTGCTGTGTATTCTGCATCACAAAACAGAGGAAACCAGGAAAATCTTTGGTCATGCAATTCAGGGGCCCCATATTTAATTTTGCCCATGGCCAAACTTGGTCTAAAACCTGCCCTGGGTGGCGGCAGCATGAGGAGACCATATAGAGGCTGAATGACACAGCATGGAGGTGGCATCAGCATTAGGAGAACATATGGTGGCAGAAAAAGACAGCCTGGTGCTGTCATCATCATGAGGAGAACATATGGTGGCACTATGAGACAGCCTGGAGCTGGCATCAGCATGATGAGAAAATATGGTGGCAGAATGAGACAACCTGGAGGTGGCATCGGCATGAGGAGAACATATGGTGGCAGTATGAGACAGCCTGGAGCTGGAACCAGCATGAGGAGAACATATGGTGGCAGAATGAGACAGCCTGGAGGTGGCATCAGCAGCATCTGAAAGTGACCCGTTGACAGAGTGGGCTGTTGTTGCCAATACCAGTACCCTGTGACAAAGGTGGGTGAAAAAAGGAGAACTTGGCATCAAATGTGTGGCATCAGGTGGGTGGCAGGATTAGAATAGTAGCTGAATCAGGTAGGCAGAAGAAAACTGTCTCTTTTGCAAAAGTGTGCACAAGTAAGTATTGAGGATATGCATTACATAAAACTTATTTTATTTATTTAACAAAAGGAAAGGTGTGCAAAAAACACCATGTGCTACCTACACCATCTAGTAGAGATGAGCAAATCAAAGCTGACAAACCCGAATTTGTTATGGATTTCAGGAAATATTCAATTCACAACGAATGTGAATATCACCGCAAATCATTTCATTAAACTCCATTTTACAGTGTTCCAGGCTCCAGGGCATCTAATATGGCAGATCCACATGTCCGTACATGGGACAAGGGATGCTGGAAAGGTAAGGTGGGTAGAGAAGTAGGCAGGATGACCCTGAATCACATGCAGGATGCAGCCTATCAGCAGCCAGTCACCCCAGTGATGTCACAGCCCTATGTAATCGGCAGCCATATTGCGGCTCATCATATCATTCATTACACTGCATAGAGATAGGACGGACAGCCTGTGTGAGTGTTACAGCAGAGAAAAGTGCATTCCAGCAGCATTTAACATCTTCCTAGTCACATCAGCATTCTCGTGGACGTAAAGCATTTTTTTTCACTGAAAATAATTTTTATTGCAGCTACAGGCATTAACCTCCCAGTCACTTTTTTCAGTATTGTATTACAGAGAGGGGCAGATAGCTGTGTGTTGCCTCAGACATTTCAACAAGCTACCTCAACTTCATAAACTTTAGCAGAGGAGGCTGGAATAATTTTTCAGCGCAATTCAGTGTCAATCATCTTCTGGTTATACTAGTCTGTAGATGGTATAATTACAAGCAGTACATTCCTAATAGTATTACACATCTTTTTTGGCTGCAGCACTGTTGTGTACTACTGGTGTTTTACAAAAATAATTTTATTTTTTAAGGGTACTGTAGCGCATTTTTCTGCCCTCCTCAGGGCATACCGCACATGTACATCTAAGAAGTGTACTATTTTTTACCTGTTAATCTGTCAAGAGCCTGCATACTGTGAAAGGACAGCCAAAAGTAATCACTGGCTGGTGTTTCAAAAAATTACAGAGTTTTTAGGCACATTGTAGCGCATTTTTCTGCCATCATAAGTGCATACCACATATGTACATCTAAGTAGTGTATTATTTTGTACCTGTTAATCTGTCAAGGGCCTACATACTGCAAAAGGACAGACAAAAGTAATCTCCTGCTAGTGTTTTACAAAAATACAAGGCTTTTAGGCGTCTTGTAGTGCATTTTTCTGCCCTCAACAGTGCATACCGCATACGTACATCTAAGAAGTGTACTATTTTGTACCTGTTAATCTGTCAAGAGCCTGCATACTGTGAAAGGACAGCCAAAAGTAATCACTGGCTGGTGTTTCAAAAAATTACAGAGTTTTTAGGCACATTGTAGCGCATTTTTCTGCCATCATAAGTGCATACCACATATGTACATTTAAGTAATGTACTATTTTGTACCTGTTAATCTGTCAAGGGTCTACATACTGTGAAAGGACAGACAAAAGTAATCACCGGCTGGTGATTTACAAAAATACAGAGTTTTTAGGCATATGGTAGCGCATGTTTCTGCCCTCATAAGTGCATTCTGCATACATACATCTAAGTACGGTACTATTTTTCACCTGATAATCTGTCAAGGGTCTACATACTGTGAAAGGACAGCCAAAAGTACTCATCGGCTGGTGTTGTACTTAAATACTTTTTAAGTGTACTGTAGAGCATTTTTCTGCCCTCATCAGTGCGTACTACATACCTACATCTAAGTAATGTACTATTTTGTACCTGTTAATCTGTCAAGGGCCTAGATACTGTGAAAGACCAGCCAAAAGTAATCACCTGCTTCTGTTCTAGACAAATACTGTTTTAAGCGTAGTGAAGCGAATTGTACTCCCCTCATATACACACTAAGTATGTAAGGCAGAGAAGTGCCAGGATGTGCACAGAGGAGTGGCAGAGGCCTAAATCCTTCAGGCAGAGGTCGCAGCAGACTAGGGGTGAGTGGCAGCAGGAGTCGCAGTGAGAGGCCTGAGCTCCCGCTATCAGCTAGAGGTCATGTGTGATGCCTTGGTGGGGTATAGGGTAGTTGGGGTGTTGCTGTCCTGAATTATAAAGGGCGCTGTTAACCCTTGTAACTCGTGACGCCAGGGTGAGGGTTAAATACTGTAATGGTGCTGGGCCTATCACCACCCTTCCCAAGAACGATAGGTGAATGCGTAATAAATGGATTGTCCACAACCACTGTCAACTGAAACTTGCAGAACTTTTACTGAAGATTTTCTGAAGCAGGCAATAGCAATAACAGTTCAGATACCAAAGTCTATTTGTAGTTGTGTAGCGATTGACAGTTGGTTGAGATCAGATAAGCTCAATTTAGCTTTAGGAAGATTCCGTTGCATAGATCTGCTGGATTTAGGGGTGCGTTAAGGTCCAGTGATCTTGAAAACAGTAGCGGGGAATTATACATCTATAACTGCTGTGGTATAGGCTGAGGCCGCAAGGCTTTGGCCTGGTAAACGTACTTGAAAGTTGCGGAGGTCCTACCTCGTTCAGAGTCAGCAACCCAAGAGAGCTATCAATTGCCGGAGCTCCCTTATAAGGGCAGGGGCGGGCCGTTTGGATTGGTCCAAAACAACTGTCACTCACCGTTACACGCATTATGGGAGAACACGAGACTCAAGAACCACCTAAGGTCCTTCAACATACCATAGAGTTCTGAATCAAGTCACATGACCCGCAGGTCCTGCGACGCTAAAACAAGTGAGTAACACCATATACATATTTACAATGATAATATTCATAAATATCAAGTTTTTAAGGGGTGACTAGGGGCTAATTAGGGAAGCGAACCCCGATAGTCCCAGGGTCTCTGACTTTGGGGACTAATAACCAAGGCACAGTATGAAATACGGTGCTGGGACACATTATTAGTAAGTCGCAGGGATTACGGGATGAACGACATCATTCCACTGCTTCCTTTCCTACAACAAGTGTTGGAAACAATGGCTTGTCAGGGCAATGGAGGCGCCTACATCTCACGGCCACATGAGCCCTGTGGGGGCTGAACTGGAGGAGCAAGATGATGAGCACAGTGAAGCAAAGTTTAAGTTTCATGAGATGGGCGGTGCTTCTAGTCATCTGGAGAGGAGGAGCATGATCCACTAGAAGACACACTGTGGCAGTGTACAGTGGAGATGGAGGCAGGGAGTCCCACTGAGTCACTTGCACAAATGGCACGATGCAGGCTCAGTTGCTTGCGTAGTGCCCGCTGAATTGTGAACATTTGGCAGCGGGATGACTTCTGGCTCTCCACCTTATTGGACCCTTGCTACCAGCACAAAATGGGGACCTTTTTTACACCCACTGAGAGGGAAGACAAAAATGACCTACTGCAGAGAGATTCTACGTAGTCAGTTGGCCGATGCCTATCGGCGTCATCGTCCAGCCACTCGCAGGTCTTACTCGGGGGGCCCTCTGCGCTCAACTTCCACTCCCATGGCTGCTGGGGAAGGGTGGAGTGGCAGGAGCTGTACAAGCTCCATCAGTAGCAGCCTGAGTCTACAATCACTGATGAGTAACTTTCTTCACCGGCATAGTGAAGCAACTCATCAGCAGCAGGTAGACATGGAGCAGGACCTGAACCAGTAGGTGGTGGCATACCTTGACATGGCCATGCCAACAAACATTGAAGATCTGCTGGACTTCTGGGCAGTCAAACTTGATTTATGGCCGCAACTAGCAGAGTTTGCTCTGGAAAAGCGTTCCTGTCCGGCCAGTAGTATGCCATCAGAGTGGGTGTTTAGTGCAGCAGGGGCCATAGTCACCCCAAGGAGAACTCATCTGTCCATGAAAAATGTGGAGAGACTGACCTTTGTGAAGTTGAATCAGGCATAGATCAGCCAGGATTTACACCCACCAATGCCAGATGCATCAGAGTAGATTGACCATGGTGCTACACCAACACTTCACAAATATGGATAGTGCCAAACAGATGAAAGGCACTGCTCCCCAGTTACAAACATTCCAGCCATCTTCATCACCAGGTACTGGTGTTGCCACCCACCGCACCACTCTGTCACCGGGTCACTTTCAAGACTCCTGATGCTGCTGCTGCCACCTCCAGCCACTATTCAGCCACTATTTTGTTTCATTCAGCCACTATTTTGTCTCCTTATGTTTCTGCCCACTCCAGTCTGTGCCATTCAGCCACAATATGGTCTCCTCATGCTTCGGCCACCTCCAGGCTGAACCATTCAGACACTAAATGGGCTCCTTATGCTTTCCTCACCTCCAGGCTGTGTCATTTAGCCAATATATTGTTTTCTCATGCTGCTGGGACTGTCTTGGATATTACCTACAATTTTTTTTATGGTAGCACTAGCAAACATACATGCTCAATAGAGATTTCAACATTGATCTTTTAATGTTAGGGGTTGTGAAGGCCTCTTATGTACGCATCCTGCTGCCTGATCCAGGCTGTGTGTTTCAAAAACTACTTGGCTTACTGATGCAGCTGGGCCTGTGCCTAAATTTTTTTAATGTTAGCACTAGCTAACATACATCTTCTATATAGATTTCAATACTCACCTTTTAATGTTAGGATTTGTTAAGCCCTCTTGTGTACTTCTGCTGCTGCCTGATCCAGGCTGTGTTTTTCAGCAACTATGTGGTTTAGTGATGCTACTGGGCCTGTTCCTAACATTTTTTGATGTTAGCACTAGCTAACATACACCTTCTATACAGATTTCAACATTAACATTTTAATGTTAGGGGTTGTGAAGCCCTTTTGTAAACTCATGCTGATTCCTGCTCCAGGCTGTGTGTTTCAGGAACTACTGTGCTTAGTGATGCTGCTGGGCTTCGGCCTTAAATTCTTTGATGATAGCACAAGGTAACATACCTGTTCAATAGAGATTTCAACATTGATCTTTCAATATTAGGGGTTATGAAACCCTCTTGAATACTGCTGCTGCCTGCTCCTGACTGTGTCTTTCAGGAACTACTTGGCTTACGTAAGCTGCTGAGCTTGGTCCTTACATTTTTGGATGTTAGCACTAGCTTACATACATGCTTAATTGAGATTTCAACACTGATCTTTCAATGAAAAGGGTTATGAAACCCTCTTGTGTACTGCTGATGTCTGCTCCTGACTGTGTGTTTCAGGAACTACTTGGCTTACTGATACTGCTGGGCTTGGGCCTTACATTTTTGGATGTTTGCACTAGCTTACATACATACTTAATAGACATTTCAACATTGATCTTTCAATCTTAACCCCTTAAGGACCAGGCACGTATGAGTACTTCCCTGCACCCTGGGTCTTAAGGACCAGGCACGTACTCATATGTCCTGGCAAATTCCGGACACCTGCTGAAATCATTCAGCAGGCGTCCGAGGCAAACGCCGGGGGGGTCCCGGGACCCCCACATGTCGGCAATCGCCGCAGATCGTCCACTAAATCGTGCGGGCGATCTGCGGTGATTCCGGTCATTCGGGTCAGTGGTGACCCGATGACCCGGAACTAGATGGTGATCGGCGGTGTACGATACACCGCCAATCACCTGCCGTTGCTGGGGAGAGGTGACAGTACTGTCACCTCCCCAGCAACGCCACTATTAGCCGGTGATCGTCTGACCAATAGTAGCGCGGCAGACGAGGGGTTAACGGTCCCTTCCCGCTGCTGCACCCGCTCTCTGTGTTCAGTCAGCGGGTGCAGCAGTGAGGAGAAGACGGTGGATACCCCCTCGGAGCTCCAAAGCCCCCTCACCAGCCTTAGAATAGGGAAAGCAGATTGCAGGGACAGGTAGGAGTTAATAAAGTTAAAAAAGTTTAAAAAAAAGTTAAAAAAGAAAGTCCCCCGACCCCTAATAGGTCCCCAAGAGTCCTATTAGGGTCTGATCCCTTACTCCGGGTCCTATTAGGGGTTCAGGGGGCTGCATGCGCCACCCCTAGTTTTTTTTGGGGCCGCAGCTTTTTTTTTCCATTACTGTTGTACACTTTTCACAGGCACAAAGCACCACACACTACATACTTCCACGCACCCCCCCCCCCGCACACACCCCCTCCCCCCCCCCACCACTGCCCCCCTCCAACACCACCGTAGAAAAAAGGCAATGGCCTGCCGGGCATTTTCGGCATCGGAAGCTTATGCTTTTTTACAATCTGACTCCGAATCTGCCAGTGAGGACGCGGAAGATCCTACATTTTTGTGTTCTTCCTCGTCCTCCTCATCATCTAGTAGTGATGGTGAGTCCCCTGTACGGCGGCGGAGATGCCGCCAGGCGAGGCCATGCACCCCCCATGAGAGTGACCCAGTTGACTTGTATGCCCAGCAGTTCATTGCCCACCACCCCGATTTGCTTTTGGCCAGGCCCAATGAATGGTACGCCATTGATGCAACGGAAATGAGGACATTTTGGGGCCTCTCGCTGCATATGGGCCTGGTCAAAAAACCAAGTGCTCGTCATTACTGGAGCGGGGATGTCCTCTATCAGACCCCGCTTTACAGTATGGCGATGACACATTCGGAAATGCCTGCATTATGCAGATAATGCGGCATGTCCGCCCCGAGGTGATCCCACCCATGACCGGCTTTACAAAATGAGGCCGGTCATCGATCACTTTGGGGCCACATTTTTGGAGGCCTACGTACCGCTCAGGGACCTCTCTGTAGATAAGTCTCTCATCAGTTTTAAGGGGAGACTCATCTTCCGCCAGTATATTCCCTCGAAGCGGGCGTGGTATGGTGTGAAACTCTACAAACTTTGCGAGAGTACCTCCGGGTACACTTGCAAGTTTAGAGTATATGAGGGACGAGATTCCCGTATTGAACCCCCAGAATATCCCCTCACTCTGGGTGTTAGCGGGAAACTCGTTTGGGACCTTGTGCGCCCATTGCTGGATAAGGGTTTCCACGTATACGTGGATAATTTTATACCAGCATCCCTCTGTTCAAATCCCTTTCCGCCAGATCCACGTCCGCTTGTGGGACCGTGCGGAAGAACCAGAGTGGCCTCCCTCTAAATTTGGTCCAGACGCCTATCCCCAAGGGTGAGTCCCGTGCCCTCACCCATGATAACCTTTTGTTGGTGAAGTATAAGGATAAGAGGGATGTCCTTATGCTCACCACTATTCATGGGAACGGCAGCACCCCTGTCCCTGTGTGAGGTACCGTGGGACCGGTCCTCAAGCCCGATTGTATTCTGGACTACAATCGGTATATGGGGGGAGTTGTTCTCTCAGATCAAGTCCTTAAGCCATATAACGCCATGCGGAAAACACGGGCATGGTAAAATAAACTTTGCGGTCTACTTGGTACAGGTTGCCATGTACAACGCTTTTTTAGTATCCCAGTACGCTGGAAACACAGGGACATTCCTCCAGTACCAAGAAGAAGTCCTAAGGTTCTTGATCTTTGGCGACCGGGAAAGATCAGGCCGGACTTCCCAAGGGTCTGGAGTTATAGGCGCCAGCATCGTACCAGGCCAACACTTTCCAGGTGTGATCCCCCACAGTGGATAGAAGGGACGAACCCAAAAAAGATGCAGTGTGTGTAGCAGGAGGGGGATACGGAAGGACACCACGTATCAGTGTGACACTTGCCCAGATAGGCTGCTTCAGGGAGTATCACACTTCCATGGAGCCCTAAATTTTCCCTTTTCAGTTTAATTTTCCATAATTTGACCAATGTACCAAGTCCAGAGTACATTCCAAATTGTTAACCTCCTAAAACCACTAAATTGCCCCAAAAAAACTGAAGAAAAAAAAAATAAACATGATAAGACCTCTGGGGGTGTTTTTTCAAAAATGGGTCATAGGTCACTGAGTCACTATCATCGGGGACTTTTTTTATGTTGCCTCAAATGCGCAGCGCTCTCTCTCCACCTGAGTGGGTGCGCATTTGAGGCAACAGGTTAGGGACGGCCACACACATCACATTCCCAGAATGATGACTCAGAGCATAGGGTTTGGGGGGGGGGATATTTTTTTTTAGTTTTGGCTATGCTCTGTGTCATCATTCTGGGAATATATCCTTATTTATTATAATTTATAATTTTCTGGCCCACTGTACCCCATATTACAGGCCTCTGTACCCCACCTGTATACCCCAGTTACGGCCCGTTGTCCCCCATAGTGTTCCCCTATTTTAGGGCTCAGTGCTCCCCCATTAACGCTCCTTGAGGGGGGGTCCCACATCCTCTGCTATGAAAAGCTCAAGCCCCCTGACTGACCTCATGCCTATACCGAGACCTGGTGTGCACCAGCGGAGCCAAAATCATCCAAAAATCAGGTATGTCCTTACTCCAAAGAAATGTATTTACAAATTGGGGGGTGTCTTTTCTGCTATTAACCCTTGTAAAAATTTAAAATTTTGGGGAAAACCCACATTTTAGTGAAATTTTTTTTACACATGCAAAAGTCGTGAAACCCCTGTGGGGTATTACGGCTTACTTTACCCCTTGTTACGTTCCTCAAGGGGTCTAGCTTCCAAAATGGTATGCCATGTGTTTTTTTTTTGCTGTCCTGGCACCATAGGGGCTTCCTAAATGCGACATGTCCCCCCCATTTCAGCAAAATTTGCAATTGTGACTCCTTCTCTTCTGAGCATTGTAACACTCCAGTAGTGCATTTGACGTCCACTTATGGGATACTTCCATACTCAGAAGAGATGAGGTTACAAATTTTGGGGGGTATTTTCTGCTATTAACCCTTGCAAAAATTTTAAATTTGGGGGGGAAACACAAATTTTTGTGAAAAAAAAAATATTTTTTTTACATATGCAAAAGTCGTGAAACTCCTGTGGGGTATTAAGGCTCACTTTATTCCTTGTTACGTTCCTCAAGGGGTCTAGTTTCCAAAATGGTATGCCATGTGTTTTTTTTTCTTTTTGCTGTCCTGGCACCATAGGGGCTTCCTAAATGCGACATGCCCCCCAAGCAAAATTTGCTCTCAAAAAGCCAAATATGACTCCTTCTCTTCTGAGCATTGTAGTTTGCCAACAGTGCACTTTAGGTCCACTTATGGGGTACCTCCATACTCAGAAGAGATGGGGTTACAAATCTTGGGGGTATTTTCTGCTATTAACCCTTGCAAAAATGTGAAATTTGGGGGGAAACACACATTTTAGTGGAAAAAATAAAAAAAAATTACATATGCAAAAGACGTGAAACCCCTGTGGGGTATTAAGGCTCACTTTATTGCTTGTTACGTTCCTCAAGGGGTCTAATTTCCAAAATGGTAAGCCATGTGTTTTTTTTGTTGCTGTTCTGGCACCATAGGGGCTTTCTAAATGTGACATGCCCCCGAGCAAAATTTGCTCTCAAAAAGCCAAATATGACTCCTTCTCTTCTGAGCATTGTAGTTCGCCCGTAGAGCACTTTAGGTCCACTTATGGGGTGCCTCCATACTCAGAAGAGATGGGGTTACAAATTTTGGGGGGTACTTTCTGCTATTAACCCTTGCAAAAATGTGAAATTTGGGGGAAACACACATTTTAGTGAAAACATTTTTTTTTTACATATGCAAAAGTCATGAAACCCCTGTGGGGTATTAAGGCTCACTTTATTGCTTGTTACGTTCCTCAAGGGGTCTAATTTCCAAAATGGTATGCCATGTGTGTTTTTTTGCTGTTCTGGCACCATAGGGGCTTCCTAAATGCGACATGCCCCCCGAGCAAAATTTGCTCTCAAAAAGCCAAATATGACTCCTTCTCTTCTGAGCATTGTAGTTCGCCCGTAGAGCACTTCAGGTCAACCTATGGGGTACCTCCATACTCAGAAGAGATGGGGTTACAAATCTTGGGGGTATTTTCTGCTATTAACCCTTGCAAAAATGTGAAATTTGGGGGGAAACACACATTTTAGTGGAAAAAATAAAAAAAAATTACATATGCAAAAGTCATGAAACCCCTGTGGGGTATTAAGGCTCACTTTATTGCTTGTTACGTTCCTCAAGGGGTCTAATTTCCAAAATGGTATGCCATGTGTGTTTTTTTGCTGTTCTGGCACCATAGGGGCTTCCTAAATGCGACATGCCCCCCGAGCAAAATTTGCTCTCAAAAAGCCAAATATGACTCCTTCTCTTCTGAGCATTGTAGTTCGCCCGTAGAGCACTTCAGGTCAACCTATGGGGTACCTCCATACTCAGAAGAGATGGGGTTACAAATCTTGGGGGTATTTTCTGCTATTAACCCTTGCAAAAATGTGAAATTTGGGGGGAAACACACATTTTAGTGGAAAAAATAAAAAAAAATTACATATGCAAAAGACGTGAAACCCCTGTGGGGTATTAAGGCTCACTTTATTGCTTGTTACGTTCCTCAAGGGGTCTAATTTCCAAAATGGTAAGCCATGTGGTTTTTTTGTTGCTGTTCTGGCACCATAGGGGCTTTCTAAATGTGACATGCCCCCCGAGCAAAATTTGCTCTCAAAAAGCCAAATATGACTCCTTCTCTTCTGAGCATTGTAGTTCGCCCATAGAGCACTTTAGGTCCACTTATGGGGTGCCTCCATACTCAGAAGAGATGGGGTTACAAATTTTGGGGGGTACTTTCTGCTATTAACCCTTGCAAAAATGTGAAATTTGGGGGAAACACACATTTTAGTGAAA
The DNA here is from genome assembly GCF_029499605.1 of Hyla sarda. Taxonomy (NCBI): domain Eukaryota; kingdom Metazoa; phylum Chordata; class Amphibia; order Anura; family Hylidae; genus Hyla; species Hyla sarda. The sequence goes on from NC_079192.1 coordinate 147,420,898, forward strand.
ACATTTTTTTTTTACATATGCAAAAGTCATGAAACCCCTGTGGGGTATTAAGGCTCACTTTATTGCTTGTTACGTTCCTCAAGGGGTCTAATTTCCAAAATGGTATGCCATGTGTGTTTTTTTGCTGTTCTGGCACCATAGGGGCTTCCTAAATGCGACATGCCCCCCGAGCAAAATTTGCTCTCAAAAAGCCAAATATGACTCCTTCTCTTCTGAGCATTGTAGTTCGCCCGTAGAGCACTTCAGGTCAACCTATGGGGTACCTGCATACTCAGAAGAGATGGGGTTACAAATTTTGGGGGGTATTTTCTGCTATTAACCCTTGCAAAAATGTGAAATTTGGGGGGAAACACATTTTAGTGAAAAAATTTTTTTTTACACATGCAAAAGTCGTGAAACACCTGTGGGGTATTAAGGCTCACTTAATTCCTTGTTGCGTTCCTCAAGGGGTCTAGTTTCCAAAATGGTATGCCATGTGGTGGTTTTTTGCTGTTCTGGCAACATAGGGGCTTCCTAAATACAACATGCCCCCCTAAAAACATTTCAGAAAAGCGTACTCTACAAAATCCCCTTGTCGCTCCTTCGCTTCTGAGCCCTCTACTGCGCCCGCCGAACACTTTACATAGACATATAAGGTATGTGCTTACTCGAGAGAAATTGGTCTACAAATACAAATATAAATTTTCTCCTTTTACCGCTTGTAAAAATTCAAAAATTGGGTCTACAAGAACATGCAAGTGTAAAAAATGAAGATTGTGAATTTTCTCCTTCACTTTGCTGCTATTCCTGTGAAACACCTAAAGGGTTAAAATGCTGACTGAATGTCATTTTTAATACTTTGGGGGTGTGTGCAGTTTTTATAATGGGGTCTTTTATGGGGTATTTCTAAAATGAAGACCCTTCAAATCCACTTCAAACCTGAATTGGTCCCTGAAAAATAGTGAGTTTGAAAATTTTGTGAAAAAATTGAAAATTGCTGCGGAACTTTGAAGCCCTCTGATGTCTTCCAAAAGTAAAAACTTGTCAATGTTATGATTCAAACATAAAGTAGACATATTGTATATGTGAATAAAAAAAAATATTTGGAATATCCATTTTCCTTACAAGCAGAGAGCTTCAAAGTTAGAGAAACGCAAAATTTTCAATTTTTTCATCAAATTTGGGGATTTTTCACCAAGAAAGGATGCAAATTACCACAAAAATTTACCACCATATTAAAGTAGAATATGTCACTAAAAAACAATCTCGGAATCAGAATGATACCTAAAAGCATTCCAGAGTTATTAATGTTTAAAGTGACAGTGGTCACATGTTCAAAAAACACTCTGGTCCTAAGGTGTAAAATTTCCTGGTCCTTAGGGGTTAAGGGTTGAAACACTCTTGTGAACTCCTGTTGTTGACTGCTCCAGGCTGTGTCATTCAGCAACTACATGGTTTAGTGATGCTGCTGGGCTTGGTGCTTTTGGATGGTAGAACTAACTAACATGCATCTTCAATATAGATTTCAACAATTACCTTTTAATGTTAGGTGTTCTGAACCCCTCTTGTGTACTCATGCTGCTGCCTGCTCCTGTCTGTGTCATTCAGCAACTACATGGTTTAGTGATGCTGCTAGGCCTAGGGCATTGCCTATATATGTTTATGGTAGCACTAGGTACCATACATCTTCAATTGAAATTTCAACATTCATCTTTTATTCTTAGTGATTGTGAGGCCCTATTGTCTCCTCATCTGCCACCAACTCCAGGCTGTGCCATTCAGACACTATATGGTCTCCTCATGCTTCAACCACCTCCAGGCTTTGTCATTCAGCCACTATATGGTCTCCATATATTGACTGTGTATTGTAGGAAACATGTGGCTATCCTTGAGTTACTCTCCCAGCATTATTGCCATGTTGATACCAGACCAGTAATAAAAGGAATATTGCCAAGGACTAGCAGAAACAGGGAACTGTGGATACTGAGCACCGGCTGCTGGAATTGACTGACTATCCCAGGTGGTAGATTTACCATTTTGAAGTTCCTCATTTCCAGTAGGCTTTAAGTCATTCATTCTTTGTTGTGGTTCTTCAGTTGCAGAATTAAGTTGTATCATGTTTCCTGTTCCACCGATGAGCTAATGTCACTGTAACACACAATACTCATATTTTCATCTAATGAAGAATCATTTTCTTCAGAGAACGCATGTATTATTTTATTATTTTGAATGTCAGGTGGTATTCTGACAATTTCTGATTATAAAGGAATTTTGTAATCTGGGACACAGGTAAAAATAAGTATTTTTAAGCGTACTGTAGCACATTTTTCTGCCCTCATTAGTGCATACCACATACCTACATCTAAGTAGTGTACTATTTTGTACCTGTTAATCTGTCAAGGGTCTATATACTGTGAAATGACAGCCAATAGTATACACCTGCTGCTGTTCTTGACAAATACTGTTTTAAGCAGAGTGAAGCTTATTGTACTCCCCTCATATACGCAATAAGTATGTCAGGCAGAGTAGTGACATTTCAATGACAAAATCCATAATATCAATTTCAAAATCTTAAATTTTAATTTAAAAATCATAAATTTCAATGGTCTCGTCATGCTTCTGCCAACTCCAGGCTGTGCCATTCAGACACTATATGGTCTCCTCATGCTTCAGCCAACTCCAGGCTGTGTCATTCAGCCAATATATGGTTTACTGATGCTGCTGGGCCTGGGAATAAAAATGTTTGTTATGATAACACGCCAGTTTAAATTTCAAACTTCATTTTTTTTTCTTAGGGATTGTGAAGCCCTGGGGTCTCCTCATGCTTCATCCAACTCCAGACTGTGTCATTCAGGATAAATATGGTTTACTGATGCTGCTGGGCCTGGGAATAAAATTTTTTGTTATAGTAGCACTAGCTACCGCAAACTTTCAGTTTAAATTTCAAACTTTGTCTCTTTCTCAGGGATTGTGAAGCCCTGGGGTCTTCTCATGCTTCAACCAACTCCAGGCTGGGCCACTCAGACACTATATGGTCTCCTCCTACTGATGCCACCTCCAGGCTCTGTCATTGTGCCGCCATGTGACATGTGACTCCTTGTTAGATTAGGTCCTTTGTATCGCCATGCCGGGACCCGGGCACTAAAACTTGGGAGTTAAAAGTTCCATTTCAAAATCCTCAATTTTGATTTCAAAATCTTAGATTTCTATTTAAAATTCTTATATTTCAATGGTCTCCTCATGCTTTTGCCAACTCCAGGATGTGTCATTCAGGCAATATATGGTTTACTGGTATTGCTGGGCCTGGGTCTTGGAATAAAAATGTTGTTATGGTATCACTAGCTACCCAAAATCTTTGGTTTAAAATTCCAACTTTGTCTTTTTTTCTTAGGGATTGTTAAGCCCTGGTGTCTACTCATGCTGCTGCCAACTCCAGGCTGTGCCATTAAGGCAATATATGGTTTACTAATACTGCTTGGCCTGGGTCTGGGAATAAAAATGTTGTTATGGTAGCACTAGCTACCCAAAAACTTTGGTTTAAATTTCAAACTTCTTTTTTTCTTAGGGATTGTGAAGCCCTGGCGTCTACTCATGCTGCTGCCAACTCTTGGCAGTGCCATTCAGACACTATATGGTCTCCTTATGCTTTAGCCAACTCCAGGCTGTGCCATTCAGGCAACATATGGTTTACTGATGCTGCTCGGACTGGATCTGGGAATAAAAAATTTGTTATGGCAGCACTAGCTACCCAAAATCTTCGGTTTAAGTTTCAGAATTCATTTTATAATCTTAGGAATTGTAAAGACCTAGTGTCTACTCATGCTGCTGTAAACTCCAGGCTGTGCCATTCCTCCACTATATGGTCTCCTCATGCTGCAAACACCTTCACACTGTGTCATTCAGCATCTACATGGTCTCCTCATGCTGCCAACACTTCCATGCTGTGTCATTCAGCCACTATATGGTCTCCTCATGCTGCCAACACATCTACGCTGTGTCATTCAGCCACTATATAGTCTCCTCATGCTGCTAACACCTGGACACTGTGTCATTAAGCCACTATATGGTCTCCTCATGCTGCCAACACCTCCACACTGTGTCATTCAGCCACTATATGGTCTCCTCATGCTGCCAACACCTCCATGCTGTGTCATTCAGCCACTATATGGTCTCCTCATGCTGCCAACACCTCCATGCTGTGTCATTCAACCACTATATGGTCTCCTCATGCTGCCAACATCTGGACACTGTGTCATTGAGCCACTATATGGTCTCCTCATGCTGGCAACACCTCCACGCTGTGTCATTCAGCCACTATATGATCTCCTCATGCTTCAGCCTCATTCAAGCTGTGTCATTTAGCCACTATATGGTCTCCTCATGCTGCCAACACCTCCACGCTGTGTAATTCAGTCACTATATGGTCTGCTCATGCTGCCAACACCTCCACACTGTGTCATTCAGCCATTATATAGTGCCCTCATATTGCCCACACCTCCACGCTGTGTCTTTCAGCCACTATATGGTCTCCTCATGCTGCCAACACCTCCATGCTGTGTCATTCAGCCATTATATAGTGCCCTCATGCTGCCAACACCTCCACACTGTGTCTTTCAGCCACTCTATGGTCTCCTCATGCTGCCAAAACCTCCACGCTATGTCATTCAGACACTATATGGTCTCCTCATGCTGCCAACACCTCCACGCTGTGTCATTCAGCCACTATATGGTGTCCTCATGCTGCCTACACCTCCACGCTGTGTCATTCAGCCATTATATAGTGCCCTCATGCTGCCAACACCTCCACGCTGTGTCTTTCAGCCACTATATGGTCTCCTCATGCTGCCAACACCTCCATGCTGTGTCATTCAGCCATTATATAGTGCCCTCATGCTGCCAACACCTCCACACTGTGTCTTTCAGCCACTCTATGGTCTCCTCATGCTGCCAAAACCTCCACGCTATGTCATTCAGACACTATATGGTCTCCTCATGCTGCCAACACCTCCACGCTGTGTCATTCAGCCACTATATGGTGTCCTCATGCTGCCTACACCTCCATGCTGTGTCATTCAGCCATTATATAGTGCCCTCATGCTGCCAACACCTCCACGCTGTGTCTTTCAGGCACTATATGGTCTCCTCATGCTGCCAAAACCTCCACGCTATGTCATTGAGAAACTATATGGTCTCCTCATGCGGCCAACACCTCCACGCTGTGTCATTCAGACACTATATGGTCTCCTCATACTGATGCCACCTACAGGCTCTTTTATTGTGCCTCTCTGCAGCAGTGATTCCAAAAGAGATGCCGGTAATCTGCATGTCATTCTGAATAACAGTATTATTTCACTACCCCAGCACACTCCATATGCGTGTTAGAACACAGCAAAGTATTCTACACCCCCTATTGAGGCTCTCTGTAGGCCAGAAATAGCCGTTTTTAATATAGATTTGCTGCAAATAAATTCGGATCAAAACAATTATTTTTTTTTAAATTTGGCAAATTGGCCGAATTAAATTTTTCAAAAGTTCGCTCATCTCTACCACCAAGTATTGATGTGATGCTTCGACTTCTAAGAGATGGAAGGGAAAAAAGTATGGTCCATTATAACCGGTGGGTGTAATACTTCCCCTGTAAGGCTCTACTCTCGCACTATTAATTCCCTTCTTGGCAAATGTTACTCGCCCTAAAAAGGGCATCCCACACAGGAACCTCTCCCTATTTCTACCTACAAACACTGCCATTTCCCAGGGTTTTAAGGTGGAAATAGGGAGAGGTTCCTGTGTGGGGCCGCCCTTTTTAAAACGAGTAATATTTTCCTCGAAAAGGTGGAAGGTAACAACAAATTGTCCATTGTAGCAGGTGGGGGTAAAAACTTCCCCTGTAAGAACCTACTCTCGCACTATTAATTCCCTTCTTGGCAAATGTTACTCACCCTAAAAAGGGCATCCCCACACAGGAACCTCCCCCTATTTCTACCTACAAACACTGCCATTTCCCAGGGTTTTAAGGTGGAAATAGGGAGAGGTTCCTGTCTGGGGCCGCCCTTTTTAAGACTAGTTAAATTTTCCTCGAAAAGGTAGAAGATAACAACGAATTGTCCATTGTAGCAGGTGGGGGTACAAACTTCCCCTGTAAGACCCTACACTCGCCCTATTAATTCCCTTCTTAGCAAGTGTTACTCGCCCTAAAAGGACGTGCCCACACAAGAAACTCTCCCAATTTCCACTTAAAAACCCTGGGAAATGGCAAGTAACACTTGCCAGCAAGGGAATTAATAATGCAAGATAGGGCCTTACAGGGGAAGTTTTTACCCTCCACTGGTTACAATGGACCATATGTTTTTCCCTTCCACCTTTTAGAGGTCTTTGCATCACATCAATACTTTGTGGAGTAGGTGGCACATGGTGTTCTTTTTGCACACCTTTCCTTTTCTTAGATATAAAAAAAATTGGGGTTCATATATTTTATCCAAAGAAAAGTAAAGTTTTAGCTAATGCATATCCTCAATACTTGTGATCTGATGCAGATGAATTTCTGTAACTTGGGAGCAGCACCTTAAATATGTTTTGCTCCATCCATATTTGTGAAAAACAGTATTTGTCTACAACAGAAGCAGGTGAGTACTTTTGGCTGGCTTTCTTTAGGCCTTAGGACTATAACAGGAACAAAATGGTAAATCACGTAGATGAACGTACCTGGTATGAAACTTATGAGGGGAGTACAATACACTCCACTACACTTAAAATAGTATTTATCTACAACAGCAGCAGGTGTGTACTTTTGGCTGGCCTATCATAGTAACTAGGCCCTTAGGACTATAACAGGAACAAAATGGTACACCACCTATGTACGCACAGGTTACACTTAATAGAGGACAATATGCTCTGCTACGCAAACTGTATTAGGCACTCATAGCAGGTGATTATGGCTTTTAGTGCTCTGTTCACCCTAACTGGCTGGCTACTATTAGCTTTTCAATTGTTGTACACACCAGTGCTGCAGCACTCAGTCGCTGTGTACTACACCCAAAATTGCACTTTCGCTCTCAATATCTCTCTCTTCCCTATCAGTGCTTTTAGGCTGGATTTGGGCTTGAGGCGAATCACTGCTGTAATACACCAAAAATTGCACTTTCTCTCTCAATCGCTATTCCTTTCCTATCAGTGCTTCTAGGCTGGATTTGGGCTGGAAGTGAATCGCTGCTGTAAAAATGCTTTTCTTTGCAACACACACTGCTCTCAGTCCCTCTCTATCTGCAATAGAACACTGGAATGGCTTGTTGCAAGATGGCTGCCGATTATATAGGGCTGTGACATCACAGGGGTGCAGGCGTGGCTTGCTACTGATAGGCGGCATGCTGCATGTGATTCAGGGTCATCCCGCCTACCCATGTACCCACGTTCCCAGCATTCCTTTACCCATGTCCTGACATGTGGAGCCATCATCTCAGATGCCCTGGAGTCTGGACCGCACTAAATGGAGTTCAATGAAGCGATTCACTCGATCAAATCGCGGCAATATTCGGATTAGTTGCAAAGCAAATTTTTCCTGAAATTCGTAACAAATTCGGATTCGTAAGATTTGATTCGCTCATCACTAATGTTCACCAAAGTATTTGTAATAGGCCTTGTTTTTTGTAGGAAAAGTGTTATTTTGTAGTGGAACAATGTGATATACCATATTGGAGCATTGAACCCTTTTTTAACCCTTTTTTAACCTTATTTAAAAATAAAGGTATTATAGAGGTATAGCGTTCACATGTTTTGATCAGTTTAATTTTTTAGGAGGTGTGGGGACAAACATCTGCAGTTTCAGCATTGCCTTTTTCTTTTTTCCTATAGCATTTACTATGAACGATAATTATTGTTATATAGTAATGGGAACCTGTTGTCAATTTCATACTGCCTGAACCATGAGTCATCTGGGCGGTCCCCAGTGGCTTCTCCTCCCACTGCCAGCCATGATTGAGAAATCTCTTCTTTTACTCAAACCAGAAGAGGTCAATCAATCAAGGCTTGTGGGCTGGAGTGAAGATAATATCCCTTCTCCAGGGTATACTAGGAGTGCTTAGTTGGCTCCTGTCCACTCAGTACCCTACAATTACATGTTGAGCTAATATATGGACAGTAGTAGATTTGCATCAACCCTTTTTTCTAATTTGCATCGTAAATTCTACAGGATACAGCAGTTTAGCTAGCCAAATATAAAAATAATGACACCACAGAAATGCATAGTTGTTACCTCCACTAGACTGTTGTTATATATTTAAGGCAACAAAATGTCTCCTAGCTTTGTGGTGAAGTTCCTCTGATGTACCCACCAGCTTAGCACTAAATTAGAGGGTTTCAGAGGTTCGCAGAATGGAGTACTTACCGGCCTGTAAGGAGAATAGGGTTCCCCGATTCCATTCTATTGGGGATCCTTGGGACAAATATGGAATGCTTAATGGTAGCTAAGATTTCATAGATCAAGAGCATATCTGTGGATTACCACCTCTGAGCCTCTACAGTGCCAGCTACTGAAAGGATATGGAATATAGCAGTTAAATGAGGAATAGGGAGATGGTCAAGCGTAAGGCATAAAAGGGCCATGTTAAGTTCCCAGGGTATATAACTGTCCAATATCTTACACAGGGTAGTATGAACAGGAGAGAAGAACAGTTTTACCATCAGGCCCTACCACCAGACATAAAATAAGCTGCCCCTCTAAGAATTACAATGCCAGCATATGGGGGACACATCTGGAAAGATAAGAGCCAGATAAGAGGTTGTTAAAGGGGTTTAGCTTGGAAGAAAGACGAGACAGAGGTGATATGATAGAGACTTTTAAATACATAAAGAGAATCAACACGGTAAAGGAGGAAAGCATATTTAACCCCTTAACGATGCAAGACGTATATTTACGTCCTGCGCCGACTCCCGCGATATGAAGCGGGGTCGCGCTGCGACCCCGCATCACATTGCGTCGGTCCCGGCGCTCATCAACGGCCGGGACCCGCGGCTAATACCACACATCGCCGATCGCGGCAATGTGTGGTATTAACCCTTTATAAGCGGCGGTCAAAGCTTCTACAGTGAAAGTGAAAGTATCCCGGCTAGTCAGTCAGGCTGTTCGGGACCGCCGCGGTGAAATCGCAGCATCACGAACAGCTTACAGGACACCGGGAGGGCCCTTACCTGCCTCCTCGGTGTCCGATCGATGAATGACTGCTCCGTGCCTGAGATCCAGGCAGGAGCAGTCAAGCGCCGATAACACCGATCACAGGCGTGTTAATACCCGCCAGTGATCAGCATGAGAGATCAGTGTGTGCAGTGTTATAGGGCCCTATGGGACCTATAACACCGCAAAAAAAAAGTTAAAACAAAAGTGTTAATAAAGGTCATTTAACCCCTTCCCTAATAAAAGTTTGAATCACCCCCCTTTTCCCTTAAAAAAAATAAAACAGTGTAAATAAACATATGTGGTATCGCCACGTGTGTAAATGTCCGAACTATAAAAATATATCGTTAATTAAACCGCACGGTCAATGGTGTACACGTAAAACAATTCCAAAGTCCAAAAAAGCATATTTTGGTCATTTTTTATACCATTAAAAAATGGATAAAAAGTGATCAAAAAGTCCAATCAAAACAAAAATGATACCGAAAAAAAACTACAGATCACAGTGCAAAAAAATCAGTCCTCATACCACCCTTTACATGGAAAAATGTAAAAGTTATAGGGGTCAGAAGATGACATTTTTAAACGTATAAATTCTCCTGCATGTAGTTATGATTTTTTCCAGAAGTACGACAAAATCAAACCTATATAAATAGGTTATCATTTTAACCATATGGACCTACAGAATAATGATAAGGTGTTATTTTTACCAAAATATGCACTGCGTAGAAACGGAAGCCCCCAAAAGTTACAAAATGGCGTTTTTTCTTGAATTTTGTCGCACAATGATTTTTTTTCTGTTTCGCCGTAAATTTTTGGGTAAAATGACTAATGTCACTGCAAAGTAAAATTGATGACGCAAAAAATAAGCCAAAATATGGATTTTAGGTGGAAAATTGAAAGGGTTATGATTTTTAAAAGGTAAGGAGGAAAAAATGAAAGTGCAAAAACTGAAAAACCCTGAGTCCTTAAAGGGGTACTCTGTCCCTGGCATCTTATCCCCTATCCAAAGAATAGGGGATAAGATGTTAGATCGCTGCGGTCCCGCTGCTGGGGACCCCGGGGATCGCCGCTGCAGCACCCCGCCATCATTACTGCACAGAGCGAGTTCGCTCTGTGCGTAATGAAGGTCAATACAGGGGCGGAGCAGTGTGATGTCATGGCTCCGCCCCTCATGACATCACGGCCCGTCCCCTTAATGCAAGTCTATGGCAGGGGGGGCGTGACATCCGCCACGCCCCCTCCCATAGACTTGTATTGACGGGGCGGGCCGTGACGTCACGAGGGGCAGAGCCGTGACGTAACGATGCTCCTGCCCCTGTATTGCCCGTCATTACATGCAGAGCGATCTCGCTCTGCGCAGTAATGATAGCGGGGTGCTGCAGCAGCGATCCCTGGGGTCCCCAGCAGCGGGACCCCGGCGATCTGACATCTTATCCCCTATCCTTTGGATAGGGGATAAGATGTCTAGGGGCGGAGTACCCCTTTAAGGGGTCAAAAGAAGAAAAACTGCATCAAGAGGACATAGTTTTAAATTAGAGGGGCAAAGGTTTAAAAGTAATATCAAGAAGTATTACTTTACTGAGAGAGTAGTGGATGCATGGAATAGCCTTCCGGCAGTAGTGGTTGCTGCAAATACAGTGAAGGAATTTAAACATGCATGGGATAAGTATAAGCCATCCTTCATATACGATAGGGCCAGGGACTATTGATAGGATTCAGATTGTTGGGCAGACTAGATGGGCCAAATGGTTCTTATCTGCTGACATATTCTATGTTTCTATGTTATCCAGGAAAAGAAAAACAGAGGTAATTTGTTTTAAAAACGGTTCCATGTCTGTCTCCAGGTTGGGTGTGGTATCGCAACTTGGCTCCCTTCACCTTAATGGAACTGAGCTGCAGAACCACACCCAACCTGGAGACAGACAGGGAATGGTTTTGGAAAGAAATTACTTCTGTTTTTCTATTCCTGGATAACCCCTTTAATTACCAGCAGTGTCACGATGCCGGCTGGCAGGTAGTGGATCCTCTGTGCCAGAGAGGGATTGGCGTGGACCGTGCTAGAGGATCGGTTCTAAGTCACTACTGGTTTTCACCAGAGCCCGCCGCAAAGCGGGATGGTCTTGCTGCGGCGGTAGTGACCAGGTCGTATCCCCTAGCAACGGCTCAACCTCTCTGGCTGCTGAAGATAGGCGCGGTACAAGGGAGTAGACAGAAGCAAGGTCGGACGTAGCAGAAGGTCGGGGCAGGCAGCAAGGATCGTAGTCAGGGGCAACGGCAGAAGGTCTGGAATCACAGGCAAGGAACACACAAGGAACGCTTTCACTGGCACTAGGGCAACAAGATCCGGCGAGGGAGTGAAGGGGAAGTGAGGTGATATAGGGAAGTGCACAGGTGTAAACACTAATTGGAACCACTGCACCAATCAGCGGTGCAGTGGCCCTTTAAATCGCAAAGACCCGGCGCGCGCGCGCCCTAGGGAGCGGGGCCGCGCGCGCCGGGACAGAACTGACGGGGAGCGGGTAAGGTACGGGAGCCGGGGTGCGCATCGCGAGCGGGCGCTACCCGCATCGCGAATCGCATCCCGGCCGGAGGTAGTAAACGCAGCGCCCCGGGTCCGTGGAACCGACCGGGGCGCTGCAGTGAGGGAAGTGTAGCGAGCGCTCCGGGGAGGAGCGGGGACCCGGAGCGCTCGGCGTAACAGTACCCCCCCCCTTGGGTCTCCCCCTCTTCTTGGGGCCTGAGAACCTGAGGATCAGACTTTTGTCCAGGATATTGTCCTCAGGTTCCCAGGACCTCTCTTCTGGACCACAACCCTCCCAATCCACTAAAAAAAAAGTTCTTCCCCTGACCTTTTTAGAGGCCAAAATCTCTTTGACAGAGAAGATGTCCGAGGAGCCGGAAACAGGAGTGGGAGGAACAGATTTAGGAGAAAAACGGTTGAGGATGAGAGGTTTAAGAAGAGAGACGTGAAAGGCATTAGGGATACGAAGAGAAGGAGGAAGAAGAAGTTTGTAAGAGACAGGATTAATTTGACACAAAACTTTAAAAGGACCAAGATAGCGTGGTCCCAACTTATAGCTCGGGACACGGAAACGGACATATTTAGCGGAGAGCCATACCTTGTCTCCAGGGGAAAAAATGGGAGGAGCTCTTCTTTTCTTATCTGCGAATCTCTTCATGCGAGAAGAAGCCTGTAAGAGAGAATTTTGGGTCTCTTTCCATATGGTGGAAAGATCACGAGAAATTTCATCCACAGCGGGCAGACCAGAGGGCAAGGGGGTAGGGAGGGGGGGAAGAGGGTGACGGCCGTACACCACGAAAAACGGAGATTTGGAGGAAGATTCAGAGATTCTGAAATTATACGAGAATTCGGCCCAAGGTAGAAGATCTGCCCAGTCATCCTGGCGGGAGGAAACAAAATGTCGTAAATAGTCACCCAAGATCTGGTTAATTCTCTCTACTTGTCCATTGGATTGAGGATGGTATGCAGAAGAAAAATTTAATTTAATCTTGAGTTGTTTACAGAGAGCCCTCCAGAATTTAGACACAAATTGGACGCCTCTATCCGAGACGATCTGTGTAGGCAACCCGTGAAGACGAAAAATGTGTACAAAAAATTGTTTAGCCAACTGAGGCGCTGAAGGAAGACCAGGAAGAGGGATGAAATGTGCCATTTTGGAGAATCGATCAACGACCACCCAAATAACAGTGTTGCCATGGGATGGGGGTAAGTCAGTAATAAAATCCATACCAATCAGAGACCAAGGTTGTTCGGGGACAGGTAGAGGATGAAGAAAACCAGCGGGCTTCTGGCGAGGAGTCTTATCCCGGGCACAGATAGTGCAGGCTCGCACAAAGTCCACCACATCAGTCTCTAGAGTCGGCCACCAATAGAAGCGAGAGATGAGTTGCACAGATTTCTTGATGCCCGCATGACCTGCGAGATGGGAGGAGTGACCCCATTTGAGGATCCCAAGGCGTTGGCGTGGAGAAACAAAGGTCTTTCCTGGAGGAGTTTGCCTGATGGAGGCTGGAGAAGTGGAAATCAGGCAGTCAGGAGGAATGATGTGTTGAGGAGAGAGTTCAATTTCAGAGGCATCTGAGGAACGAGAGAGAGCATCGGCCCTAATGTTTTTATCAGCAGGCCGAAAGTGAATTTCAAAATTAAATCGGGCAAAGAACAGAGACCACCTGGCCTGACGAGGATTCAGCCGTTGGGCAGACTGGAGGTAGGAGAGGTTCTTGTGATCGGTGTAAATAATAACTGGAAATCTTGATCCCTCCAGCAGATGCCTCCATTCCTCAAGTGCTAATTTAATGGCTAGAAGCTCTCGATCCCCGATGGAGTAGTTCCTCTCCGCCGGAGAGAAGGTCCTGGAAAAAAAACCACAAGTAACAGCATGCCCGGAAGAGTTTTTTTGTAGAAGGACAGCTCCAGCTCCCACTGAGGAGGCATCAACCTCCAATAGGAAGGGTTTAGATGGGTCAGGTCTGGAGAGCACGGGAGCCGAAGAAAAGGCAGACTTGAGTCGTTTAAAGGCGTCTTCCGCTTGAGGAGGCCAAGACTTGGGATCGGCATTTTTTTTTGTTAAAGCCACAATAGGAGCCACAATGGTAGAAAAATGTGGAATAAATTGCCTGTAATAATTGGCGAACCCCAAAAAACGTTGGATGGCACGGAGTCCGGAGGGGCGTGGCCAATCTAAGACGGCAGAGAGTTTATCTGGGTCCATTTGTAGTCCCTGGCCAGAGACCAAGTATCCTAGAAAAGGAAGAGATTGGCATTCAAACAGACATTTCTCTATTTTGGCATAGAGTTGATTATCACGAAGTCTCTGAAGAACCATACGGACATGCTGGCGGTGTTCTTCAAGATTGGCAGAAAAAATCAGGATATCGTCCAGATATACAACAACACAGGAGTATAGTAGATCACGAAAAATTTCATTAACAAAGTCTTGGAAGACGGCAGGGGCGTTGCATAGACCAAAGGGCATGACCAGATACTCAAAGTGTCCATCTCTGGTGTTAAATGCCGTTTTCCATTCATCCCCCTCTCTGATGCGGATGAGATTATAAGCACCTCTTAAGTCCAGTTTGGTAAAAATATGGGCACCTTGGAGACGATCAAAGAGTTCAGAGATGAGGGGTAGGGGGTAGCGGTTCTTAACCGTGATTTTATTAAGACCGCGGTAGTCAATGCAAGGACGTAGAGAGCCATCTTTTTTGGACACAAAGAAAAATCCGGCTCCGGCAGGAGAGGAGGATTTACGGATAAAGCCCTTTTTTAAATTTTCTTGGACGTATTCAGACATGGCAAGAGTCTCTGGGACGGACAGAGGATAGATTCTGCCCCGGGGTGGAGTAGTGCCCGGGAGGAGGTCAATGGGACAATCATAAGGCCTGTGAGGAGGTAGAGTCTCAGCTTGTTTTTTGCAAAAAACGTCCGCAAAGTCCATATAGGCCTTAGGGAGACCGGTTACATGAGGAAGCACAGGGACACGGCAAGGTTTACTGGGAACCGGTTTTAAGCAGTCCTTGGAACAAGAGGGCCCCCAACTCTTGATCTCCCCAGTGGACCAATCCAGGATTGGGGAATGGAGTTGAAGCCAGGGAAGTCCAAGAAGGATTTCAGAAGTGCAATTGGGGAGAACCAACAGTTCAATCCTCTCGTGATGAGATCCGATGCACATTAGAAGGGGCTCCGTGCGGAAACGTATAGTACAGTCCAATCTTTCATTGTTTACACAATTGATGTAGAGGGGTCTGGCGAGACTGGTCACCGGGATGTTGAACCTGTTGACGAGGGAGGCTAAGATGAAATTTCCTGCAGATCCAGAGTCCAAGAAGGCCACAGCAGAGAAGGAGAAGGCAGAGGCAGACATCCGCACAGGCACAGTAAGACGTGGAGAAGCAGAGTAGACATCAAGGACTGTCTCACCTTTGTGCGGAGTCAGCGGACGTCTTTCCAGGCGGGGAGGACGGATAGGACAATCCTTCAGGAAGTGTTCGGTACTAGCACAGTACAGGCAGAGATTCTCCATGCGGCGTCGTGTCCTCTCTTGGGGTGTCAGGCGAGACCGGTCGACCTGCATAGCCTCCACGGCGGGAGGCACAGGAACAGATTGCAGGGGACCAGAGGAGAGAGGAGCCGGGGAGAAGAAACGCCTCGTGCGAACAGAGTCCATATCCTGGCGGAGCTCCTGACGCCGTTCGGAAAAACGCATGTCAATGCGAGTGGCAAGATGGATGAGTTCATGTAGGTTAGCAGGGATTTCTCGTGCGGCCAGAACATCTTTAATGTTGCTGGATAGGCCTTTTTTAAAGGTCGCGCAGAGTGCCTCATTATTCCAGGATAATTCTGAAGCAAGGGTACGGAACTGTACGGCATACTCGCCAACGGAAGAATTACCCTGGACCAGGTTCAACAGGGCAGTCTCAGCAGAAGAGGCTCGGGCAGGTTCCTCAAAGACACTTCGAATTTCCGAGAAGAAGGAGTGTACAGAGGCAGTGACGGGGTCATTGCGGTCCCAGAGCGGTGTGGCCCAAGCCAGGGCTTTTCCAGACAGCAGGCTGACTACGAAAGCCACCTTAGACCTTTCAGTGGGGAACTGGTCCGACATCATCTCCAAGTGTAATGAACATTGGGAAAGAAAGCCACGGCAAAACTTAGAGTCCCCATCAAATTTATCCGGCAAGGATAGTCGTATTCCAGAAGCGGCCACTCGCTGCGGAGGAGGTACAGGAGCTGGCGGAGGAGATGATTGCTGGAGCTGTGGTAGTAACTGTTGTAGCATAACAGTCAGTTGAGACAGCTGTTGGCCTTGTTGCGCAATCTGTTGTGACTGCTGGGCGACCACCGTGGTGAGGTCAGCGACAACTGGCAGAGGAACTTCAGCGGGATCCATGGCCGGATCTACTGTCACGATGCCGGCTGGCAGGTAGTGGATCCTCTGTGCCAGAGAGGGATTGGCGTGGACCGTGCTAGAGGATCGGTTCTAAGTCACTACTGGTTTTCACCAGAGCCCGCCGCAAAGCGGGATGGTCTTGCTGCGGCGGTAGTGACCAGGTCGTATCCCCTAGCAACGGCTCAACCTCTCTGGCTGCTGAAGATAGGCGCGGTACAAGGGAGTAGACAGAAGCAAGGTCGGACGTAGCAGAAGGTCGGGGCAGGCAGCAAGGATCGTAGTCAGGGGCAACGGCAGAAGGTCTGGAATCACAGGCAAGGAACACACAAGGAACGCTTTCACTGGCACTAGGGCAACAAGATCCGGCGAGGGAGTGAAGGGGAAGTGAGGTGATATAGGGAAGTGCACAGGTGTAAACACTAATTGGAACCACTGCACCAATCAGCGGTGCAGTGGCCCTTTAAATCGCAAAGACCCGGCGCGCGCGCGCCCTAGGGAGCGGGGCCGCGCGCGCCGGGACAGAACTGACGGGGAGCGGGTAAGGTACGGGAGCCGGGGTGCGCATCGCGAGCGGGCGCTACCCGCATCGCGAATCGCATCCCGGCCGGAGGTAGTAAACGCAGCGCCCCGGGTCCGTGGAACCGACCGGGGCGCTGCAGTGAGGGAAGTGTAGCGAGCGCTCCGGGGAGGAGCGGGGACCCGGAGCGCTCGGCGTAACAAGCAGTACAGCATTAACCGGAACAACTCAAGGTGACTGGAATCTAGAAGCTTTAAGGGGCCAATAAGTATACC
Source organism: Hyla sarda (assembly GCF_029499605.1). Classification (NCBI taxonomy): domain Eukaryota; kingdom Metazoa; phylum Chordata; class Amphibia; order Anura; family Hylidae; genus Hyla; species Hyla sarda. Next base: position 147,437,746 of record NC_079192.1, read on the forward strand.
AAACTTCTATGGAATGTTGAGAAAGACTGCCCTAGATCCCTTTCCCATTGCTCCTAAAAGGTAAGACAGCTAGGACCCAAAAGAAACTGGGATTAATTATATGCAGCCAACATTCGTCCCTTCATTTTAGGCTTATTTAGGAATAAAATGTCATAAGGTGCTGTGTCTAATGTAGATCCCCATTTAAGATAAGAGGTGGTGCAGCTGAAGGTACTTATAGAAATCGTTAGACGACGTGGTAACCTGTCCTCTCTGATATGTCTTCCAAATAAGTAATTGCCTTTTCCACCTAAGAGGAGGAGTCGAATTATGGGAGGATGTACTGGTCCACTGAAAAAATTATCATACTGTATCTAAAAAGACTGAGAAGCTTGGTGGAAAGGACATATAATCACACATGTAAATTAGTGTAACTGTAGGACTACAGGTAACCAGAATGTCACAGAGAAGAATCTCATTTCCAGATGTCACTAGGTATCTCACTATGACGTTATATGTTTAAAGGACAAGTCTCATGATCAAAAACGTATCTTCTATCCGAAGGATAAGGGATAAATTTTAGATTGCGGGGGTGTTCAAGTGCTGGGGCCCCCCGCCATCTCCTGTTTGGAGCCCCGGTGCCCTAGCTGAAGATTGCTGAACGGCTCTCCTATAGAAATATATGGAGGAGGTATAGCGCACTGAGGCTCCAAACAGGAGATCTCAGGGGGCCCCAGCGCTCAGAACCCCGCGATCTAAAGCTTTGGATAGGGGATATGTTTTTTTTATCACGAGACTTGTCCTTTAAGTCTTACTGTGATTCCAATTTGCTGGATGTTGCTAACTATGGCATTGTCTCTAATATGTTCTTTATTAAGAAAATCTTTAAAAAATTTTTTTAAAGGGGTACTACCATGCTGACAACTTATCCCCTATCTAAAGGATAGGGGATAAGTTGCCTGATTGCGCGGTGTCCCGCCGCTGGGGACCCCCGCGATCTCGCACGCAGCACCCCGCTCTCATCAGGCCCTGGAGCGAACATCCGCTCCGGGTCTGATGACGGGGCCGGTGATCGTGACGTCACAGCTCCGCCCCCCTGTGATCTCACTCTCCACCCCCTCAATGCAAGTCTATGGTAGGACTATAGACTTACATTGAGGGGGCGGAGCATGATGTCACATGGGGCGAAGCCGTGATTTCACGATACTCCGGCCCCGTGATCGGCAGTCATCAGACCTGGAGCGATGTTCGCTCCGGGGCCTGATGAGAGCAGGGTGCTGCGTGCGAAATCACGGGGGTCCCCAGCGGCGGGACCCCGCGCGATCAGGCAACTTATCCCCTATCCTTTAGATAGGGGATAAGTTGTCAGCACGGTAGTACCCCTTTAAATAAAAAATATATATTTTTTAAATCACTCTCTTTATTTCCTACTCAACTTGCAAACTATGGAACAACCTCAAGTAGTATAGACGTGTATATATACATATATGGCATATAACCATATCTTTCTGGAAACTTGATTTCTGGTGGTTGTTATGTTTTCTTAAAATGCATTGGTAATGTCTATGGTAATCTTTACTCGATACACATATTCACTTATTCTAGGCGTACATGTTTTTGCTCTAACTTGTTAACAAAGTGTGCTTTTTACCCTGGGAGATGTGAAGCCTCATTTGACCATGAACAGGAGATATGTAACAGATGTGATAATAATTCATACTGATTAAATTTTAGCTCCAAATGTTCAATTGTTTGCAAAAATACCCATGTTGCTTATCTATCAAATACTGTAGCTTATTCTCACTAATTGTTTTAACAGATGGCATGATAGAAAACCAGGAGGATTTAGCCAACGATGAAAATGAAGTCTCTTCTGACAGCTCAGAACTTTGTTCATCTTCACAAAAATACATTCTTAGTACCATCAAAAATGAAATAAGGTACTGTGCACCCTCTATACCACTGTAAATATCACTTTCATGAAGTTTCTTAACAATTTATGTGCCAAATTATTTTGTATACAGCAAAAATAATAGGGGTGTGATGTCAACATGCACAGATTATTGACTTTGGTCTAAATGGGCTATTACAGCATGCAGGTATATTGTGTTATAGACCTTAACAACTAAAGTATAGTGTTTTACGGCAGCTGTAAAGGGGTTCTCTGCTTCTAGACATCTTATCCCCTATCCAAAAGATAGTTGGTATTTATACTTACCGTAATTATACTTTCCTTGAGTCCCCGAAGGCAGCACAGAAGGGATATTCTGGTCTCCTGACCTCCCACTAGGACCGCCCATCTAGATTAACATAATTAATTATTTAATTGATTCCTAGTCCTATATACAGACCCTGCATACAATCCACCATGTGTAATAAAATAGACTGACTGATGCAAAAAACAAACTTTATTGGGTGGGTATTGTGCTGCCTTCGGGGACTCGAGGAAAGTATAATTACGGTAAGTATAAATACCAAATTTCCTCTTCGTCCCCTACGGCAGCACAGAAGGGATTTAACATAGAACAAAAAAGGGGGGGCATCATTTATGAACAGCGGACAAGACCCCGGTGCTGAAGGCTGGGCTCTTGGACTGGAGATCCAGCCGATAATGTCTTGCGAAGGTAGATGTAGTCGACCAGGACGCAGCATTACAAATCTCTGTCAAGGACACCTGCTCCCTTTCAGCCCAAGATGTTGAGGTTGAGCGAGTGGAGTGCGCTCTAAGAGGGTGAGGAGGATCCTTCCCTTGGATAGTGTAGGCTTCTATGATGGTAGTACGGATCCATCGTGCCAACGTGTCTTTAGATGCTTTTAGACCTTTCTCAGCTCTAGTTGTTATAATAAATAGATTTTCATCTCTACGAAAATCTTGCACACGATGAAGGTAACACAATAAACCCCGCTTTCCAATGTGTGATTTCGCAACTCTTCTTCTGAATCCGGATTGGGGTAAAAAAACGCTAAAAAAAGATTCACTATTCACATTAGCCGTAGAAGGTACTTTCGGAACAAACGAGGGCATTGTTCTCAGTCTCACCCCATCCGGTAGAATTTTTAGGTATGGTTCCCGGGATGAAAGTGCTTGCATGTCTCCAAGTCTTTTGGCAGAGGTTACTGCCATGAGAAACAGAACTTTCATGGATAACCACTTAAAATCTATTTCTTCCATTGGTTCGAATGGTGGTAATGTAAGTGCATTTAGCACCAGACACAAATCCCAGGAGGCTACCGGCGGACGAACAGATGGGTTGAGATTTCTTAAAGCCTTGAAAAATCTTCCAATAAGAGGCTGATTATTAAACTTTCCCTCTGTCATAGCATTTATTGCTGTTAAGTGTACCCTCAAGGTATTTGCTTTAAGTCCTTTATCATATCCTGACTGAAGAAACTGGAGGACTGCAGACAGAGATAGTTGAAGATTAGATGCTGTAAGCCATGCTTGAAATTTTCTCCACAGTCTAGAGTAAATAAAGTTAGTTGAAGACTTTCTAGAGGCCAGTAGAGTCTTTACTACATCATCCGATAGGCCCAAAAGTATCAGTCTTTCCCCTTCAGTAGCCAGGCCGTTAGATGCAATCGTTCCGGATGAGGGTGACAGAATGTTTTCTGTAGAAGAAGGTCCGGGACTGGTGGCAACTTCAAATATCTCCCTTCGGACAGCGGCAAAATTGTTGGTAGCCAAGCTCGACGTGGCCAAAATGGTGCTATTAGAATGACCTTGGGAGACTCCAAAAGGATTTTGCTCAAGACCTTCGGCAACACCGGAAGTGGAGGGTACAGGTAGACAAATCTGTTCTTCCAAGGTATAGAAAAGGCGTCTAACACGTCCGGCTGATCGTACTTGATCAATGAACCGAACTTTTCCAACTTGCGATTCCTCCGGGTTGCCATTAAATCTATCTCTGGAATCCCCCACCTGTCTGTCAACATCTGGAAATATCTTGGATTTAATGACCACTCCCCCGACTGTAGAGTCTCTCGACTTAGAAAATCCGCTTGGATATTCAGGCAGCCCTTTGTGTGCACTGCATGGAGATCTATCACTACATCTTCTGCCCAGTTCATAATCTGTGCACATAACTGTTGAAGAGACCGACATCGGGTTCCGCCCTGCTTGTTTATGTAGTAGGCTGCGGCAATGTTGTCTGTCTGCAAGAGCACAGACCTTCTGGAGACAGAGCACTCGTAGTGGAGGAGGGCCATCTGAATGGCCTTTAGCTCTTTGAAATTTGAGGATCTCTTCATCACCGATGGGTTACAAACTCCTTGAATCCAGGTATTCCCTGAATGGGCACCCCAACCTGAAGCAGATGCATCCGTAGTAATTAGTACATGTTCATTGTTGATGAATCTTTTGCCTGAATTCAGATTCGCTTTCTTGGTCCACCAAAGTAAACTGTGACGAACCTTCAGGGAAATTGTTATTATCGAATCCAGAGACTTGAATTGAGGATTGTGGGAGAGAATCTCCAGTTGAAGCTCCCTGAAATGGCCTCTTGCCCACGGCACAGCTTCTATTGTTGCCGTCAAAAGTCCCAAGACGCTCATTGCTCTCCGCACTGATATTGATGGATTTCTGTATACCTGCTGAATTGCCTCTCTTATCTGAACAATTTTTGTTGAGGGCAAGAAAATCTTCATTCTCTCGAGATCCACCGTGAGTCCGAAAAACTGAATCTGACTTGTGGGTGTTAACTCTGATTTTCGGTAGTTCACAATGAACCCTACATTTTGTAGTAACTGGATACAAGCCTGGATGTGAACTTTTAATATTTCTGGTGTTGTGGCAACAACTAACCAGTCGTCCAGGTATGGCACGATCCTGATGGTCTGCAGACGTAGGACTGCTACTAGGACCATTACCACTTTTGTGAAAATTCGGGGTGCAGGTGACAGGCCGAATGGCAGAGCCCGTGTCACGATTCGGCTGGCTGGAGGTGGATCCTCTGTGCCAGAGAGGGATTGGCGTGGACCGTGTCGGTGGACCGGTTCTAAGTTGCTACTGGTATTCACCAGAGCCCGCCGCAAAGCGGGATGGTCTTGCAGCTGCGGTAGCAACCAGGTCGTATCCACCGGCAACAGCTCAACCTCTCTGACTGCTGAGATAAGCGCGGTACAAGGGAGTACACAAGAGCAAGGTCGGACGTAGCAGAAGGTCAGGGCAGGCAGCAAGGATCGTAGTCAGGGGCAACGGCAGGAGGTCTGGAACACAGGCTAGGAACACACAAGGAAACGCTTTCACTGGCACAATGGCAACAAGATCCGGCGAGGGAGTGCAGGGGAAGTGAGGTATAAGTAGGGAGTGCAAAGGTGATCCTCAGTGGCGCAGTGGCCCTTTAAATCGCAGAGACCCGGCGCGCGCGCGCCCTAAGGAGCGGGGCCGCGCGCGCCGGGACAACACAGACGGGGAACGGGTCAGGTACGGAAGCCGAAATGCGCATCGTGAGCGGGCGCGTCCCGCATCGCGAATCGCATCCCGGCTGGGAGTAATATCGCGAATCGCATCCCGGCTGGGAGTATTATTGCAGCGCACCCGGTCAGCAGGTCTGACCGGGGCGCTGCAAATGAGAGAACGCTGTGAGCGCTCCTGGGGGGAGCGGGGACCCGGAGCGCTCGGCGTAACAGTACCCCCCCCTTGGGTCTCCCCCTCTTCTTGGAGCCTGAGAACCTGAGGATAAGACTTTTGCCCAAGATGTTGTCCTCAGGTTCCCAAGATCTCTCCTCTGGGCCACAGCCCTCCCAGTCAACCAAGAAGAATCTTTTACCTCTGACTGTCTTGGATGCTAGAATCTCCTTCACCGAAAAGACGTCTGATGAACCGGAAACGGGAGTGGGAGAAACAACTTTGGGAGAGAAGCGGTTAAGGATGAGTGGTTTAAGGAGAGAGACATGGAAGGCATTGGGAATACGGAGAGAAGGAGGAAGAAGGAGTTTGTAAGAGACAGGGTTGATCTGGCACATGATTTTGAAAGGACCAAGATAGCGTGGTCCCAGTTTATAACTGGGGACACGAAAGCGGACATACTTAGCGGAGAGCCATACCTTGTCTCCGGGAGCAAAAATGGGGGGAGTTCTTCTTTTCTTATCCGCAAATTTTTTCATCCGGGATGAAGCCTGTAAAGGAGAATTTTGGGTTTCTTTCCATATGGTGGAAAGGTCTCGAGTCACTTCATCAACAGCGGGCAAACCAGAGGGCATGGAAGTGGGGAGGGGAGGAAGAGGGTGACGGCCGTACACCACGAAGAATGGGGATTTAGCAGAAGATTCAGAGACTCTGAAGTTGTATGAGAATTCGGCCCATGGTAGAAGATCTGCCCAGTCATCCTGGCGGGAGGAAACAAAATGTTGCAAATAGTCACCCAGGACCTGATTAATTCTTTCTACTTGCCCATTGAATTGGGGATGATAAGAAGAAGAGAAGTTTAATTTGATCTTGAGCTGCTTACAGAGGGCCCTCCAGAATTTAGACACAAATTGAACGCCTCTATCAGAGACGATATGCGTGGGCAACCCGTGAAGGCGAAAAATGTGTATAAAAAATTGCTTTGCCAACTGAGGCGCTGAAGGAAGGCCTGGAAGAGGGAGAAAATGTGCCATCTTGGAGAATCGATCAACGACCACCCAAACAACTGTGTTGCCACGGGATAAAGGCAAGTCAGTAATAAAGTCCATACCAATCTGTGACCAAGGTTGTTCAGGAACAGGCAGAGGATGAAGGAGACCAGCAGGCTTCTGGCGAGGAGTCTTAACCCGGGCACAGACAGTACAAGCACGCACGAAATCAACAACATCAGCCTCCAGAGTAGGCCACCAATAAAATCGAGAGATGAGTTGAAAGGATTTTTTCATGCCAGCATGGCCTGCGAGGTGGGAGGAGTGTCCCCACTTGAGAATCCCAAGGCGCTGGCGTGGAGAAACGAAGGTCTTCCCTGGAGGAGTTTGTCTGATGGAAGCTGGAGAAGTGGAGATCAGACAGTCCGGAGGAATGATGTGTTGCGGAGAGGCTTCCACTTCAGAGGCATCTGAAGAACGAGAGAGGGCATCGGCCCTAATGTTCTTGTCAGCAGGGCGAAAATGGATTTCAAAGTTAAAACGGGCAAAGAACAATGACCACCTAGCCTGGCGAGGGTTCAGTCTTTGGGCAGACTGGAGATAAGAGAGATTCTTGTGGTCAGTATATATAATAACTGGATATTTGGATCCCTCCAGCAGGTGCCTCCATTCCTCAAGCAACAATTTTATGGCCAGTAATTCTCGTTCACCAATGGAGTAGTTTTTCTCCGCCGGAGAGAAGGTCCTAGAAAAAAACCCACAAGTAACAGCATGCCCGGAAGAATTTTTTTGTATAAGAACTGCTCCAGCTCCCACTGAGGAGGCGTCTACCTCCAATAAGAAGGGTTTAGATGGGTCAGGTCTGGAGAGTACGGGAGCAGAAGAAAAGGCAGACTTGAGATGTTTAAATGCGTCTTCCGCTTGAGGAGACCAGGACTTAGGATTGGCGTTTTTCTTGGTTAGAGCCACGATAGGAGCCACAATAGTGGAAAAGTGTGGAATAAATTGTCTGTAATAATTTGCGAACCCCAAAAAACGTTGCATAGCACGGAGTCCGGAGGGGCGTGGCCAATCTGATACAGCAGATAGTTTATCTGGGTCCATTTGTAGTCCCTGGCCAGAGACTAAGTATCCTAGGAAAGGAAGAGACTGACATTCAAAGAGACATTTTTCCATTTTGGCATAAAGTTGATTGTCCCGAAGTCTCTGAAGAACCATGCGGACATGCTGGCGGTGTTCTTCTAAGTTGGCAGAAAAAATCTGAATATCGTCCAGGTAAACCACAACACAGGTATATAGAAGATCACGAAAAATTTCATTTACAAAGTCTTGGAAGACGGCAGGGGCGTTGCAAAGGCCAAAGGGCATAACCAGATAGTCAAACTATCCATCTCTGGTGTTAAATGCAGTCTTCCATTCATCCCCCTCCCTGATGCGGATGAGATTATAAGCACCTCTTAAGTCCAGCTTGGTAAAGATGTAGGCGCCTCGTAGGCGGTCAAAGAGTTCCGAGATAAGAGGTAGGGGATAGCGGTTTTTTACTGTGATTTTATTAAGTCCGCGGTAATCAATGCAAGGGCGTAGGGAGCCGTCTTTTTTGGAGACAAAAAAAAATCCAGCTCCGGCAGGAGAGGAGGACTTGCGGATAAACCCCTTTTTTAAGTTCTCCTGGATGTATTCCGACATGGCTTGGGTTTCCGGAGCAGACAGAGGATAGATTCTGCCCCGGGGTGGAGTAGTACCCGGGAGGAGGTCAATAGGACAGTCATAAGGCCTGTGAGGAGGCAAAGTCTCTGCTTGTTTTTTGCAAAAAACATCAGCATAGTCCAGATAGGCCTTAGGAAGACCAGATACCGGGGGAACTACAGGGTCTCGACTGTGAGTACTGGGAGCCGGTTTAAGACAGTCCTTGTGGCAAGAAGTACCCCAGTTCTTGATTTCCTCTGTGGTCCAATCAAGGGTTGGGGAATGGCGTTGAAGCCACGGTAATCCAAGAAGAATTTCTGAAGTGCAGTTAGAGAGGACCAAAAATTCAATTTTTTCGTGATCGGGTCCGATGCACATTAAGAGAGGTTCCGTGCGGTAACGCACGGTACAGTCCAATCTTTCATTTTTAATAGCGTTGATGTACAGGGGTCTGGCGAGACTGGTCACCGGGATGTTGAACCTGTTGATGAGAGAGGCCAAAATAAAATTTCCTGCAGATCCGAAATCCAAGAAGGCCATAGCAGAGAAGGAGAAGGTAGAAGAAGACATCCGCACAGGCACAGTAAGACGTGGAGAAGCAGAGTTCACATCAAGAGCTGTCTCACCTTTGTGCGGAGTCAGCGTGCGTCTTTCCTGGCAAGGAGGACGGATAGGACAATCCTTCAAGAAATGTTCGGTACCGGCACAGTACAGGCAAAGGTTCTCCATGCGGCATCGTGTCCTCTCTTGAGGTGTCAAGCGAGACCGGTCAACTTGCATAGCCTCCACGGCGGGAGGGACAGGAATGGATTGCAGAGGACCAGAGGAGAGAGGAGCCGGGGAGAGAAACCGCCTCGTGCGAACAAAGTCCATATCCTGGCGGAGCTCCTGACGCCTTTCGGAAAAACGCATGTCAATGCGGGTGGCAAGATGAATAAGTTCATGCAGGTTCGCAGGAATTTCTCTTGCGGCCAGCACATCTTTAATGTTACTGGATAGGCCTTTTTTAAAGGTCGCGCAGAGGGCCTCGTTATTCCAGGATAATTCGGAGGCAAGAGTACAGAATTGAATGGCGTACTCGCCAACAGAAGAATTACCCTGGACCAGGTTCAGCAGGGCAGTCTCGGCAGAAGAGGCTCCAGCAGGTTCCTCAAAGACACTTCGAATCTCCGTGAAGAAGGAGTGTACAGAGGCAGAGACAGGATCATTGTGGTCCCAGAGCGGTGTGGCCCATGACAGGGCTTTCCCAGACAGAAGGCTGACTACGAAAGCCACCTTAGACCTTTCAGTTGGAAACTGGTCCGACATCATCTCCAAATGCAGGGAACATTGCGAAAGAAAACCACGGCAAAACTTAGAGTCCCCATCAAATTTATCCGGCAAGGATAATCGGAGGCTGGAAGCGGCCACTCGCTGCGGAGGAGGTGCAGGAGCTGGCGGAGGGGATGATTGCTGAAGCTGTGGTAGTAGCTGCTGTAGCATCACGGTCAGTTGAGACAGCTGGTGGCCTTGTTGCGCTATCTGTTGCGACTGCTGGGAGACCACCGTGTTGAGGTCGGCGACAACTGTCACCGGGACCTCAGCGGGATCCATGGCCGGATCTACTGTCACGATTCGGCTGGCTGGAGGTGGATCCTCTGTGCCAGAGAGGGATTGGCGTGGACCGTGTCGGTGGACCGGTTCTAAGTTGCTACTGGTATTCACCAGAGCCCGCCGCAAAGCGGGATGGTCTTGCAGCGGCGGTAGCAACCAGGTCGTATCCACCGGCAATGGCTCAACCTCTCTGACTGCTGAGATAAGCGCGGTACAAGGGAGTAGACAAGAGCAAGGTCGGACGTAGCAGAAGGTCAGGGCAGGCAGCAAGGGTCGTAGTCAGGGGCAACGGCAGGAGGTCTGGAACACAGGCTAGGAACACACAAGGAAACACTTTCACTGGCACAATGGCAACAAGATCCGGCGAGGGAGTGCAGGGGAAGTGAGGTATAAGTAGGGAGTGCACAGGTGAGGATACTGATTAGGCCTGCTGCGCCAATCAGTGGCGCAGTGGCCCTTTAAATCGCAGATACCCGGCGCGCGCGCGCCCTAAGGAGCGGGGCCGCGCGCGCCGGGACAACACAGACGGCGAACGGGTCAGGTACGGGAGCCGAGATGCGCATCGTGAGCGGGCACGTCCCGCATCGCGAATCGCATCCCGGCTGGGAGTAATATCAGCAGGTCTGACCGGGGCGCTGCGAATGAGAGAACGCTGCGAGCGCTCCTGGGAGGAGCGGGGACCCGGAGCGCTCAGCGTAACAGCCCGAAACTGGAAATGGCGAAAACCTTCTTTTGAGGCAATAGCAAGCCTGAGGAATTTTCTGTCTTGTGATGCAATGGGGATGTGTAGATAGGCATCCTTTAAATCTAGTGATGCCATCACTTCTCCTTCTTGCACCAACCCGTATACTGATCTGATGGTGTCCATTCTGAACTTTACTTTGCGTAAGTGCTTGTTCAGATACCTGAGATCGATAATTAAACGCCATTTTCCATCTGGTTTGGGCACAGCAAATACACGTGAGTAAACTCCTCTGAATTCTTCTTCTTTTGGAACCGGTTCGAGAGCCTCTTTTCCAGGAATTCTGCTAGGAGAGAAAGCACTCGCTGGTCTCCTGAATTTAGTAGAAATCTGTCCCTGGGGAGATGCTGAAATTCGAGAGTATAACCTTCGCGAATGATTTGCATTACCCACACATCTGAGGTTATTTTCTCCCACACGTGCGCAAACTTTAAGAGTCTTGCACCTACCGGTTCCCCAATCCTGGCGTCAGAACTCTGTCTTCTGGTTTGGGAGTGGATTGGTATTCTTTTTCCCTTTGTTCTGGTATCTTGCCTGAAATTTGTTCGGTCTCTCCGGATAAGTATGCTTCCTAAAGCTGTTCTTTGCTTTCTGGGGGCGAAAGGGTTAAAAAGGGTTTGCGTAAGGACCGTGGTAAATACAGCACCTTATCCTTTTTATTTTCCTTCAAAACTCTATCCGGATGTTTTCCCACCAACCTGCCAGGTTCAAAGGGGAACGCACAAAAATTAGATTTTGTAGAAGTGTCTCCCTACGGGCAGAATTAGCTACCGCCATGGACTTAGAAGCGATCTTCAGAACGTCCAGAGAAAAATCACACATGAATTCGGCAGCGGCCTTTAGAGAAGAAAGTTGTTCTTTAAGTCGTCTTGAGCTGCCTGTCTGCAGATCCTGCGAAAAATGGGTTAGCCAAAGCCTCATAGCTCTTGATACAGGTTCCATTGATAAGGCTGCTTTGTTTAAAGCTGACATATACCCATGCACTCTTTTCAGCATAGTGTCTGCCTTTTTGTCCATAGCATCCTTTAATAATACCGCGTCATCTGCAGGGTAGAAGGCATTCTTTGACACTCGGGCTACCGCTGAATCTACACTTCCCGGCTGCTCCCACTCTTCTGATACAGACGGGTCCAGCCTGTACACCTTTTTGAATCTTGATCCCATATCCAGGCGCTTATCTGGCTTCTTCCACTCTTTTTGCATAATGCTCTGCAAAATGTGATGACCTGGCAAGACAGTAGACTTTCTTTTAGGAAAGTAAAATAGACTTTCCTTATCCTGCGCAGGTCGATCGCTCTTACCTGACTCCATGCTCTTCTTAACTTTCTTAATCAGTTTTTCTGCAGCATTAGCATTAAACAGGTAATAGTCTTCTGCAACTTCATCCGACTCAGATGAGTCAGAGGAGTCAGAAGAAGAAGACTGTCTTTTAGAATGTCTCTTTTTCTTTTTATGAGATGGACCAGGAGAACTATCAGAGTCTGAAGATAATTGTTTCCTAGACTGCCTCCTTCTCTTTTTGTGTGACGGTTCAGAAGTGCTCCCGGAAGAGAATGATGACAACAACTTTTTGACCCCTTTTTTATTTCTCTTCATAGTATGGTCCGATTCCAAATCAGATGATGAGGAAGCAGCTTTTTCTTTTTTATATATATACTTCTTGCGCGTAGCGGGCCCAGAATCTGACATACGCTTACACATCCAGCTAAAGAAGTTTCTAGCCTCATCCTCAAAACCTGATTTATCAGGGGGTGAACATGCCTCACATATATTAGATGGCCATCCTTCCTGAAGATATTGTAAACAGCTGATACAGCGTTTGGTTTTATTAGATATTGGCATTTCTGACTTTCCATTTTTGGAACAAAAGTCACAATCATCAAACGGGTATGAGTCAGGTAAAGGTTCACTGCAATTTATACAGCATCTATGTTTAGATTTGGTTCTCTTCTTCCTTGCCGAATCAGAAGACATCTGAAACAGAGGAAGGAGAAACTCAATGTAGTGTAGTGTAAGTGTTACTGAACTACAGGGACCCGCAGGAAGAAAATTACAGTACCTTATTAGTCCAAGAGCCCGGCTGCCCAGCAATGTGGCTGAACAACGCAAGGTTCCCGGGCTAATAAGCATTCTCCTGCCGACCCCCTACTGTGCCAGAGTTGGCTGACGTCAGTAATGCGCGCCGCTGCAGCTGTACATATATGCTAATAGCTGGCAGCGCGCACCAACTAGAGACACCACAGCAGAGCGCGCGCCGATGCGCCCGAAGATACAGCACAGCGGCGAATGCGCACAGAGATGAGACACGGCAGAGGCCGACAAGCGCGCTCAGATTCCTAACAGCAGGCACAGCTGGAAGCGAGCGCATAGACGAGCGCACGGACAGGATACAAGTAAGATAACTTTTTCATACTTACAATGCGCCGTCTAGCTGGAACATCTCAGCATAAAACATATAGTAGAAAACTACTTATCAGGACCCCGCACTGGTTCCATAGTTTTCTTTGCCGTATAGTCATACCAGCCACATCACGCTGCCAGGACCCCGCACCGGCCAACAGTAGAAGGGATGATGGTGCTGGTATAAAGCTGGGACCCCGCACCAGCCGCACCTCCTGCTGTCCGAACGGCATGCCAGGACCCCGCACCGGCTTAAGGACAGCAGGGAAACCAGGACCCCGCACTGGCACATACTCACATAATAGTTGCAGCCAAGAACCCCGCAAGGCTGAATCCAAAATGGGCAACCTAATGGTGAACTTCAATTTTGGAAGGAGGATCCAAATAAACACATGGTGGATTGTATGCGGGGTCTGTATATAGGACTAGGGATAGGAATCAATTAAATAATTAATTATGTTAATCTAGATGGGCGGTCCTAGTGGGAGGTCAGGAGACCAGAATATCCCTTCTGTGCTGCCGTAGGGGACGAAGAGGAAAGGGGATAAGATGTCTGATCGCAGGAATCCAACCGCTTGGAATCCCGCAATCTCTGCTGCAGAACCCCAGTATTCTGGTGCATGGAGCAAACCTTGCTCTGTGCCAAATGACTAGCGATCTGGTGCCGGAGACTTGTGACATCACTGTCACGCCCCCTTGTGATGTCACATCCTCCCTTTCAATGCAAGTCCCATAGACTTGCACTGAGAGGGCGTGGCATCACCGCCACGCCCCCTCGTGACACGACGCCAACCCCAACAATGCAAGTATATTCGAGCCTCCTGCGCTGCAGCCGGTGTTCTAAATGAATGCCGGGCACTGCAGGGAGATGCAGGGGGTTCCCACAACCCCCATGATCAGACATCTTATCCCCTATCCTTTGTATAGGGGATAAGATGTCTAAGGCAGAGTACCCCTTTAAGGACATGTCCTGGTGCCCTGGTACATACTTGTCCTTATGCCCTGGACAAGACATGCTCAGGTCATAGACTGCGGGTGATGACTGCTATCAGGAGCCCTGCACTTATAGTCAAGGATGGAAAACAGTGATCATCACCTGCTCTGTGCGGGTCCTGGGTCTGATATGTTCATAAAGCCTGTTGAGGCTCATAGAGCCGGCTGAGTTATTTCTCTTTAAAAAATATCATTATTGGCTGAATCCTAAGGGCAAAATGGAGTGTGTCCTTTAGGGATTAAGGGATTTATGATGTATTTTAATGGCAGTGCTTAAGAGGAAAATCACAGCACTAAGTGCTCTATGGAAGGTATGTAGCTCTTTATTGTTTTTTATTGCCGGGTGTATGACGGGCAATTTTCCTATTCCGGAGTTCTCCTTTAAGGGAATGGGTGGATTGCAGAACCAAGACAGATGAGTATATCTACAAATATGTAAACAGACAGTACAGAGATATTTCTAGTTACCTTTTTATACCTAGGTTCATAACCATGACAAGGTGCGTCCTATATGACTAGAAATAGGTTATCAACATCATCATCATCATCATCACCACAGATGGGGATACCTTTACTATAACAGCAGTGAGACTAAGAAACTCACATGATGTAATGATGGTTGATTCATTGAACAAGATTGCTCAAGAGAGATGTGCATGTCTTTTTAACCCCTTAAGGACGCAGCCCTTTTCACCTTAAGGACTGAGCCCTTTTTCGCAATTCTGACCACCATCGCTTTACGAATTAATAACTCAAAAACGTTTTTACCGAATATTCTGATTCTGAGATAGTTTTTTCGTGACATATTCTACTTTATTTTGGTGGTAATTTTTTGGCGTTACTTGCATCCTTTTTTTGGTGAAAAATCCCAAAATTTCATGAAAATTTCATGAAAATTTCATGAAAATTTTGAAAATTTTGCATTTTTCTAACTTTGAAGCTCTCTAATTGTAAGGAAAATGGATGTTCCAAATAAATTTTATTTTTATTCACAAATACAATATGTCCACTTTTTGTTGGCATCATAAAATGGACATATTTTTGCTTTTTTTTTATTAGAGGGCTTCAAAGTAGAGCAGCAATTTTAAAAAATGTCATGAAAATTGCTAAATCTGAAGGGACAGATGTTACAGAACTACAACTTCCAGCATGCCTAAACTGCCCAGAGAGTTGTAGTTTGGACACATCTGGATGGCTACCATTTGGGCACCACTGTAACAGTGGTCTCCAAACTGTGACCCTCCAGATGTTGCAAAACTGTAACTCCCAGCATGCTGGGAGTTGCAGTTTGGCCTTCCTAGTGGTTGCCACTGTAAAGATCACTTTACTTTCATTCCCTCACCCCCCCCCCCCCCCCCCCCCGTCGTTTCCCTACCTGAGCCAGGATCTTAGCAGTCTCCAGCGACGATCAGTGATTCCCAGGCATCTTCTCCTCCAGGTACCGGCCTCCATCTTCTCACGATGTTCCCCTCGACATCCAGGGGTGGGCAGAATCGGGGGTTGCCATGGCAACCCACTGTCCTGCTCTGCCATTGGTCAGAATCAGTTCTGACCAATGGCAGGGGATGGGAGTAGATCGCAGCACTGCCATCTCACTCCTATCCCTCAGGATGATCGGGGCTGTCACTGACAGCTCCGGTCATCCCTATTCTCCGGGTGATCGGGTCACCAGAGACCCGATCAGCCCGGAATAGCAGAAAATCGCATGTCTGAATTGACATGCGATTTTATGTGATCGCTGACATGGGCGATGTGTCGGAGTGCCTGCTGAATGATTTCAGCAAGCATCCCGGTCCGGTCCCCAACCGGCAAGCAGCTGGGACCGGAATTCCCACGGGCGTATGCATATGCCCCACGTCCTTAAGGACTCAGGATGCAGGGCATATGCACACGCCCGGTGTCCTGAAGAGGTTAAAATTATAATATTACAACTTATCTGTACTAGATTCCTTTTTTCTGCATGTTCACATATTCGCATGTGGGCATTTTCACATGTGCGAATATTTGCATATGTAAATATTTGCATATTCCTTCTTTTGACTTGTGGGCCAATTAGAATGATGCAAATACACTTGTCAGAGGTTATCAACAACATCCCTAGCAACCAATAGTAAAGTTGCCCACCACCTCAATGTTTTCTTCCTTGCATATGCGAATATGTGAATATTCGCATTATTCACATTTGCGACTATAACGAATACGCGAAATTCGCAAATATAGGACGACTATTCGTCTATATATTCGCGAAATATCGTGAATTCGAATATGGGCAATGCTGCTCATCACTACTGCCCTTCAGTGCTAAAATACACTCATGGCTACATGCATTAGACTCATTAGAACATTATGAATTTTATGGTACATTCTTGTCACCATCTATTTGTACAAATGTCACTCAGTACAGATATTTTATAAAAAAAAAAAAACACAGTTAACCCTTGTGATATGTCATAATATTTATGCATATCACAGCTGCATTACGGACAAAGCTCTACTTCATATCTATTTACAGTCAAAAAAATAGGTATGCATCCTTCATATTACAGTAATATAGCTACCTTTTCTCTTTTCTGTCCAGCCAAGGAATTGGTCGTATATTGTAACTTTACTTTTCTTTGTTAATAATAACTGAGGATTTTAAAATACCATCTTTGGCTTCAATTATTCTAACTTGATTGATTTTCTATCCTATACCCTAAAAGTCATTTGGGGTCAAAAGGTAAATCCTGCCAAAGGTCAGTGACGCAAACTTATTTTATTTTTACCTACCCCTTCAGGCACCAAGCCTCATATGGCTGTAATAATTATATTTATTAAATGAAACATGTATTAATAGGCACACATATTGAAAGTACATCATTCACATAAGTAAAATGCCAATACAACCCATTGCAGCTGTAATTTGGTTTTGCTATTTGAAAATGTATTTGAAAATATTCCAAAGAAAAAATTCTGCTAAGATTTAATTATCTTTTAGGCTGCTTTCACACTATAAAAATACCTCTGTTATAAATGCCCGTTATAAAAACCCTGGAAATCGTCCGTTAAACGGTCATTAGAAAATCCCATTATAGTCTATGGGATTTTTCCAATAGCCGTTTTAATCCGTTATTGCCTGTTATTAATAACGGCCATTATTTTGTGACGGGCAAATGAACGGAAGAAATAGTGCATGCACTATTTCTCCCTTTGCTATTGGCCTTCACAAAATAATGTCCGTTATTAATAACGGGCGATGACGGGTTAAAACTATTGAAAAAAAAACATAGACTATAATGGGATTTTCTAACGGCCGTTTAATGGCCGATTTCCGGGGTTTTTATAACGGGCGTTTAAAACAGAGGTATTTTTATAGTGTGAAAGCAGCCTTACACACAAATGTATATTTATTATTTTGCTTTTGAAATGCTACAGTCCTTTTTGTCCTCTAAGGAGCCAAGCATTATTTACTCTTCATGTTTGCCTGTCCTTGACCATATAAAGGCTAGCGGATGCAGGAGTATGAAGAAGAGAGTGGCGGGCAGACCTCAGAGAACTGGGTTTCCCTATAGTAACTTGTTAAAATACCCATAAATTGTGCCCATTTATGAAACTATACAATACGGGCATACATTGTGAGCTCTGGGGATTAATTATTTTAGAGAGACTTACAAATCTATACACGCAACTATTTCATATATGTACAGTATGTCTGTTGTCTGAAATTTTCTAATTTGATGTGTATATAGATCTGAGAAGTTATTTATTTATGAATAAAGATTTGAAGGTATGAAGATAATTTTTTGTTGTGACTTAGGCTATGCTTTACCTATTCAGGAATATACCATAAAATGGTTATTCTATAAAATAAACATAGCTTTTTGCCACTACTGATAATCTGCCAGCCATGGTTGCTACCATAAAAATGTTAGCCAGAATGCTCCTATTAAAAATTCCCTCCCAAGAGGGGCGTGGCTTGGCCGCAAGACAAAATGGCCGCTTAACTTTACAGCTCCGCAGCAAGCCCGTGGGATAAAGCTACTTTCTCCCTGCCAGCGACTCACCCAGCGACTCCAGGTGCTTCCACGGCACCATGGCGACTTGGAGCAGGAAAAGGACGACCAACCCAGGAGAACATAAGACTTTAAAGCACTTTTTTGCTCCGGGCCCGGATTCGGCACGAGGGAACAAGGATGGCGCTGCCTCTTCTCGCTATGGCGCTGACACAGTGAGTCCTACCCTGCCAACATCCCTCGGGGCCCCTTCCCAGGCCGCGACTACCTCTGATAACTCCCCTGGGTCCATGTCCCCCTCCAGAGCCAGTCCTACCTGCTTTCTGCCGACTGATTGGACTGTCGCCACAGACCCCGGCCAGGAAATGGCGACGGTGGGAGAAGACGATACCTTACCAGTGATGTCTCTGCCTTACTGGAGGCTGAATCTAGCTCACCACCACAGCGCTGTGCCTCTTCTCCCCTTGCTAGTCCGGCTAAGCAAAAACCGAGGCTCTCTGCTGCCGCAGAGGACCCATGGACCGTTGACCCTATAGGAGATGCAAGTGGAGGGGTGAGTGGAGAGGATGTCTTTGCCTCTTATCAGGCCTCTGACAGAGCGGTCTCGGAGGCGACTCTGAAGGAGATGCTGCAGCTACTCCGGTCCTCCCTACACATGGACTTCGCTTCGCTGCTTACGCCTGTCAGTTCCTCGGTTAAGGCCTTAGAACACAAAGTGGTACATACCGAATCTAAGATGGCAGCCTTTGCTGCGGCCCACAATAGCCTGGTGGATGCGCATAACGCACTAGATGACAAGATTGCAGCTGTACAGGAGAAACTGGTGGACTCAGAACACCGCAACAGGAGAAACAATATCAAATTCAGGGGCATCCCTGAGACGATCCCAGGCTCTCAACTGTCAATCTATGTAAGGGAGCTGACGAAACATCTTCTGCCTGATTTGGAGCCCTTTGAGTACAGCATTGACCGGGCACACCGAGTGGCTAAACCAAGTTCTTTGCCTGATGAAGTTCCGAGGGATGTGTTGGCCCGCTACACTTTCTTTAAGACTAAGGTCTCACTCCTACGAATTTCGAGGAAAAGCAAATCCCTCCCAGCGCCTTATGAGGGTATCCAGCTTTTCGTGGATCTGTCAGCTGCCACACTTCGAGCGAGGAAGAATCTTAACCCCATCACCCAGGAACTCAGGAAGATGGGGGTCCCTTACAGGTGGGGCTTCCCCACGAAGCTCCTTGTGCAACACCGCAACAAGATGCACGTCATCTCCTCGGTCCCGGAGGGACATGAGCTTTTGAATGGATGGGACCCTGAGGCTCCTGGACGCTCCGATCCACGGCCCCGCTCCCCTGACCAGATTTATGAGTCCCTTAATAAGATCAGGGCTTTGGAGGCCATTCAGCAATCGTCCCCAGCTGGTGACGTTGGAGACACTGCTGAACATCTGCGGGCCGAGAGGCTGCATATGAGGAGACTCTTGTTGCATGACTACGAGAAATCACTTAGGAAGTCTAAACTATCTTACTATGTCCATGACAATAAAGTAGGATCACTTCTAACGAAAAAACTGAAACCTGAGTTCCTCAAGCAGCGTATCTCTACCCTTAAACACCCTACTACTCTGCAGCCTCAAACCTCCCCCCGACAAATAGCAAACGCCTTTAAAGAGTACTATGAAGCACTCTATAATCTCAATCAAGACCCCTCGTGTCCTCAGCCTCTTCAACCTGACATTGACGCCTTTCTTGCCTCTCTACATCTCCCTCAACTATCTCCTTCTGCTTTATCTATTCTAAATCGACCTATCTCCCCTCAGGAAATAGCCGACGCTGTTAAGACTATGCCCAACAACAAGGCACCGGGACCGGATGGTCTCCCCAATGAGTACTATAAGAGATTCTTACCCATATTACTCCCTCACTTACACCTAGTGTTCACAACATCTGTAGAGACGGGCTCTCTTCCAGCAGATATGCTAGATGCCCTCATAACCACTATCCCGAAGCCTGGCAAATCCCCTGACTTGCCTTCAAATTATCGCCCTATTTCACTCCTTAACGGGGACATTAAGCTATACGCGAAGGTGATTGCGGCCCGTCTTCGGTCCTTTATGCCCGCTTTACTAGGGGAGGAGCAGGTAGGGTTCACACTGGGTCGCCAGGCCCCCGACAATACACGGCGGGTTATCTCCCTGTTACAACATTGTGAGGGTGGGGGAGTCCCTGCGATCTTTTTGACCCCTGATGCGGAGAAAGCTTTCGACAGGGTGAGCTGGCCTTATGCTTTTTCTGAATTAAGGGCCTTTGGTTTTGAGGGCCGTATCGTTTCCGCTATACAGGCTTTGTACTCTAACCCTGTGGCGAAGGTTTTTACTAATGGAGCACTCTCTGGCTGGCTCACCCTGTCGAATGGAACTAGACAGGGATGCCCCCTTTCGCCCTTGATTTTTCTCATTGCTATAGAGCCTCTAGCCCAAGCGATTCGCTTACACCAGAACATTTCGGGGATTACAGTGGGGGACAGGGAGCATAAATTAGCACTTTTTGCTGACGATGTGCTCTTGACCTTGACAAACCCAGCCTCCTCTTTGCCCTCTATTTTTGAGATTCTAGACCACTTTAGCAAATTATCGTACTATAAGTTGAATGTCACCAAAACTCAGGCACTCCCAGTGGGACTCCCCATCGAGTTGTTGGAGTCCCTCCGCCCCCGGTTTCCTCTAGATTGGCAGCGTCACTCTGTTGACTATCTGGGTATTAAACTCACCTCACCCTCCTCTTCTCTATTTGCCTCCAACTTCCTACCGCTCCTTTCCACTCTGTCCACTTTTCTCTCTACCTATGACAAACGCATGCTATCCTGGTTCGGCCGTATTGCGGCATTCAAAATGATGCTCCTGCCGAAGATGCTATACCTCTTCCGAACTCTCCCCATAGCCATTCCCCAATCCTACTTTAAATCTGCTAACAGGCTGATGGATGATTTCATCTGGCAGAATAAGAGACCTAGAGTCTCTAGGCAAGTTATGACACACCATAGGGGAATGGGAGGCCTAGGTAGACCAGACCTGGAAGATTACTACAGGGCTGCTATTCTAGATCAGATGACACATTGGTGGTCAGGGAACTCCAACAAGTTGTGGGTATCTGTTGAGACAGCCCACAGCACAGATTGCTCCCTTAGATCAAGGATTCTGGCTCCCCTAGCAAATAAACCACCTCTCCCCACCCCTCTTTCGGCAATTAATGTCACGGACAAGATCTGGGCTACTAGCATTACAAAATTCCCCACTCTAACCCAATGTCCTGCTAACCTTATCCCCTTTGAGCAACTACTCCTACACATACCTGACCTGGATCTTTCTTTGTGGAAAGCTGCGGGCATTCATAACATACAAGACATTTTAGACGACTCAGGCACAGTTCATTTCCCATCAATCCGAGATTGTTACAACATCCCACATACGGAATTTTACAAGAGCCTTCAGATTAGAAGCCTACTTAACACGGGATGGCTACGCTCTTTTAGACTGCCTCCGAGAATGCTAGGCTCGCTGGGATCATCGGGCCCCCTGAGGGGTGGGATTACACTTTTCTATGATATGCTGAATGGAAAGACGGAACTCATCCCTCTGCCATTCATGTCCCGTTGGGAGAGTGAACTTGGAGTCTCGATCTCCTTAGAACAGTGGAAACTGGCCTTCCAGACCATTAGAGATAGCTTCAAATGTGCAAACCATCAAGAGGCAATGTTTAAGACAATTCATAGGTGGTACTTTACACCCCACAGATTACACAAAATAGACGCTGCCTGCTCAGAGAGGTGTTGGAGGGGGTGCGGACGAGAGGGGACTGTGCTGCACGTCCTTTGGGACTGTCCAGCTCTGGGTAATCTTTGGAGAGGAATCGAGTTAGTGGTCTCTAGGATGATGGGGATAGCCTTCTCACTGTCTCCTCTAATGGCCCTCCTAATGATTGGTCTGGATGAGATCCCTTATGACTCACATACTGTGATTGCACACCTCCTCATGTCAGCTAAATTACTTATTACCAGGCACTGGAAATCTCCTACTGTGCCTACCTTATCTGAAATATTGGCCAACGTAAACCTCTCCTATGACTATGAAAGAGCGTTCGCCTTGGCTAACCTGTCTGAACCCCGCTTCCAAAAGAGGTGGGAGGTGTGGAAGCGCAGTGCACATTATGTCCCCCTGGGAATGCATACTGGCTGAAGTCCTGCCATATGATCTTTCACTGTCTTCCCTGACTCCGCTACGTCCCATCTGCTCTCCTCCCTATCTTTTTCCTAAGGGAGATGCACCACGTGTTGTTCACACAGTGCTCACATTTTCTCTTGCTTTCTGCCCGCCTGCTTTTTGCCACGCCGCCTTCTCCAGTTCGCATAATGTCACACGCCAACTTGGCCTTCTCCAGATGCTGATCGGGGCGGCTGCTCCAAGTCGACAGTCTTTATGATGTACTGCTACATTAACATTAATATTCTTGATTGTTTTAACCAATTTGGTTGTGTTTGATATTTGGGTAACGATCTTTTTTCTTTTGCACCTTGTTTGTCAGCTCTAAGACACTGTCAACTGTACTCGTATGGAAGGTTTATTACCTTGACAGTTAAGAGGGGTTTATAGTTCGTTACATCTTACATTTACCTGCAGTTTTATGTCTAACTGACCGCATCCATAATGGAAGCACTACCTATTTTCTCTCTATTTGGATAGCTGTGCCCCTCCGTACTATATTCTAATATCCGTTTACCCTTTTTGGTTCAATTAGTTACTGTTTTCTCCAGGATGCAGAGATTGCTTCGACTAGTAGCTATGTCTTCCCCACATTTGCTCCTCTACAATGTTCTCTTGTGTCCTTGCCTACTGTGTGGTATCCGTTTTGTTTTGTATTGTAAAACTTGAATAAAGATTTTAAAATTAAAAAAAAAAAATTCCCTCCCAAAAAACAAAACGTACTTACTGCTGGTAATTCCAGCATTGTCTCTGCTTGCCTTTAGATGGTTTTCTGGGAAGAAGGCGAGCCATGGGATGGGTTGGGCGTCAAAATCTTCTAAATTTTGCATTGGAAACAGGGCTCAAGTCCTGCAGGAACATGTGGGAACTGAGTTCCTGCACTTTTTCCACAGCAGGATCACCATTACCATTAGCAGGAGTCCTGCAGGACCAGCTCTTGAGAGGAAATCTTGGGTGAGTTCCCCCCCCCCTTTTTTTTCCAGGACTTGACCCCTGATTGGAAACCCTACGCAATTAAGTAGAATGAGCAAAGATGGCAGAGATGGCTTACTCTTGTCTTAGGTTCCCTGTGTCAGGAGTAGAGCACTCAGCTAAGGAACTCTATAGGCAGTAAGTTAGAAATACATAGTTTACTGCTCCTGTGGTGGCAAGGATTACCTGGGTTGGACGCCCAGCGTTAGAGCTGTGTAGAACTGTATACTGTGCTCAGCATATATATAATGTGCTGGCATGCTGAGACATAAAGATGTTGCGCAAACATGACATATTCATGCTGTTTCCACCTTTATTCCCCACTACAGGAGTTTGTGGAAAAGTTCATGGCATTACATAGAGAATTTTTCGAGGGAACATATAGTAAATCCTAGATTAATAAAGGTTAAGAGGTGACTGCTGAATTAGAGATGGGAAGGTCATGGTTAAAGAAGAAATGAAACGTGTACCTGGTCTTACTTATTAAATGTAAACAGATGTAAAGTTGGAAAGGACTTTGTAAGATAGGGTGTTAAAAGCAAATGCTAAGTTTGAAAAGGTTAGTTAGGAGGCATTGTCTTTAGATTTTTCACTCAGGTTGGAGTCCAGACTGAGCTTTTGTGCCTTTATTGTTAGTATTCATAAGCTGATTTTCATATTTGTGTCCTTAGATTATTTTAATAGCATATCCAAATACATTGAACAAAAATAAAATCTTTCAATATAGAATTTATATATATATATTAATTTTAAAAAAGAAATACAGAATTAACGTGGTATATGACCCAAACAGGATTAAAGGCATTCATCCCTAATACTTCTTTTTCTTTCACACTATGACCGTTGCTCTGTTACAAACAGAGTTTAATGGCTCTTTTTTTTTTTATACTTTGGCTGCCATTAACGTCTGTTATTGTAATGGAGCATAATGGGAATTATATTGGGCAAAGAGGATCCCATTCACTTGAATGGGATTCCTCTAACATCCGTTATAGAAGTCCCGTTATTGCGGCTGAAAATAGCGGGAGAAAAAGACGTGTAATGCACAAATTTTTCTCATGCTATCTTCCTAACGGCCGGTACACTGATGGGCACAAACGTCAGTGAGAAAGAAGCCTTAGTTGCAAACCTTTTGGCGATAATGACAGCCTCTAAATATTTTGTGTAGCCATTTGTGTAACTTCTTGCACCTGTCTGCTTGTAGTTTCTTCCACTTATCCACTGCAGTTCCACTCTTGAAGCATTTTCAATTGGATTCAGATCCATCTTACGCATTATTTCACGTCTTACAGCTTATTTCATTCTTAGATGCCCCAATAATCCTCTGGTTTATTTGTGTCTGCTGCTCAGTCAAAGCCTCAAGAACCAAAAGCAGCAAAGCAGCCCCACAACACTATGTTTCACTCTAGATCTTTATATGTGTTATATGTGAATGGTATACATTGAAACTATTTCTCCAGATGTCGACAACTCAGTCTAAGGCTCTATAGATGTTGTTGTTGGGGTTTCTTTACCAGACTTTGAGCCAACTTGCGCATGGTTCACTATTAATTATTTTGCTTAGCTTAGCTAACATTTCGAACTGTTGAAGATGGGATGTCAAGGTCTTTGAAGATAGGTGTGTACTCTTTAGACTAGCTTTGTATTGTAATGTGATAGCTTTTATGAGCTTGTTCTGCAGTGACATTGCTGGGATCTGTAGTGCACCAACTGGACACATTAATGCAGGGAGGTAACAGGAGGTGACTTTCTGAAGCCATCCCCTTTTCTCAGTGCTTTGCTCAGCTTGCTTTATTTTGTAATGTGATAGCTTTTATGGGATTGTTCTGTTGTGACACTGCTGGGATCTGTAGTGCATCAACTGGACACATTAATGCAGGAGATGACAGGAAGTCACTGCCTAAGGTTATCCCCCTACAAAATACTTTACTCAACTTGCTTATTAGATCTGTAAAGGCTTTCTTGGATCAGTAGTTCCTCTGTGCACCGCTCTCTCTCTCTGTTTTCTCCCCAAGATGGTGGCCACAATGCAGTGCATGTGGTTTTATTAGCCTCTTCAACCCACCCCTATTCTATCTCCTGATTGGTCTGGGAGATGTATGTCACATAATGCAAGAAATGATTGGATAAACTGAAGTCGTGTGATCTTGCTGTTAGCTGCAAGGTATGCTGGGGTACCCTGATGGGGTACACTGATGGGCACAAACGTCAGTGAGAAAGAAGCCTTAGTTGCAAACCTTTTGGCGATAATGACAGCCTCTAAATATTTTGTGTAGCCATTTGTGTAACTTCTTGCACCTGTCTGCTTGTAGTTTCTTCCACTTATCCACTGCAGTTCCACTCTTGAAGCATTTTCAATTGGATTCAGATCCATCTTACGCATTATTTCACGTCTTACAGCTTATTTCATTCTTAGATGCCCCAATAATCCTCTGGTTTATTTGTGTCTGCTGCTCAGTCAAAGCCTCAAGAACCAAAAGCAGCAAAGCAGCCCCACAACACTATGTTTCACTCTAGATCTTTATATGTGTTATATGTGAATGGTATACATTGAAACTATTTCTCCAGATGTCGACAACTCAGTCTAAGGCTCTATAGATGTTGTTGTTGGGGTTTCTTTACCAGACTTTGAGCCAACTTGCGCATGGTTCACTATTAATTATTTTGCTTAGCTTAGCTAACATTTCGAACTGTTGAAGATGGGATGTCAAGGTCTTTGAAGATAGGTGTGAACTCTTTAGACTAGCTTTGTATTGTAATGTGATAGCTTTTATGAGCTTGTTCTGCAGTGACATTGCTGGGATCTGTAGTGCACCAACTGGACACATTAATGCAGGGAGGTAACAGGAGGTGACTTTCTGAAGCCATCCCCTTTTCTCAGTGCTTTGCTCAGCTTGCTTTATTTTGTAATGTGATAGCTTTTATGGGATTGTTCTGTTGTGACACTGCTGGGATCTGTAGTGCATCAACTGGACACATTAATGCAGGAGATGACAGGAATTCACTGCCTAAGGTTATCCCCCTACAAAATACTTTACTCAACTTGCTTATTAGATCTGTAAAGGCTTTCTTGGATCAGTAGTTCCTCTGTGCACCACTCTCTCTCTCTCTGTTTTCTCCCCAAGATGGTGGCCACAATGCAGTGCATGTGCTTTTATTAGCCTCTTCAACCCACCCCTATTCTATCTCCTGATTGGTCTGGGAGATATATGTCACATAATGCAAGAAATGATTGGATAAACTGAAGTCGTGTGATCTTGCTGTTAGCTGCAAGGTATGCTGGGGTACCCTGACATCCTCTCAGTATTTCTAGTACTTCCTCCATTCATTCAGGCACCAAAATGCTATGTGTTCTTCATCCCTTCTGTTTCTAATAGTGCAAATGCCAGACTCACAAAAAGTTCAAAAGTTTGGTGATCCCAATTAACCTTAAACCCCTGAGCGAGATGTGGAGCTCAGCTCGTTCATCTATATTAATAAGTGTACTTTGAACTTAAATGTAATTTTCCGATGTTATGTGGCTTTGCATCATATCTTTTCAGTTATTTTGTTGATAATAATGGAAAAGATATTTGCCAAAAAAACAAAACTGTACTTTCTAATAGGGATCGACCGATTATCGGATTGGCCGATATTATGAACCAATATTCACAATTTTGAAAGTTATCGGTATCCGCATATAACCTGCAGATAATGACGATAATGCTTGCAGTGCTGCTCCGCATGGCACAACAAGGCGTGTGCACTAGGTGCACGAATGGCGGGACTTCAGTCCCGGCCCTGAAGCAGTGGGGGATCAAGGGGGGAGGGGCAATGGGGCAATTGCCCCCCCCCCCAAGATTGTTGCCCTTCCCTAACAGCATTGTGGAGCGGGTGCTGTCAGCTGTCCTGCTCCACCACTCCCTCACCTTTCTCACATGCTGCTCCATTCTTGCAGTAGGAGTGAGAGCCGCGGGGACCACGCAGCTCTCACTCACACTGTCAGAACAGAGCAGCATGTGAGAAAGGTGACCACTGCTATAAGTGAGGGGGGCAAAGTGAGGGGCACATGTCAGGGGGGCATTATATGTGAGGAACACAGGACATGGGGCATTATATGTGTGGGTCACAGGACAGGGGGTATTATATCTGAGGGGCACATGACAGGGGGGCATTATATGTAGGGGCACATGACATCCCCCCCTGTCATGTGCCCATATAATGCATGGAATACATACACGGTGAATGGCATACACGCAAAAAAATTCCAAAGTCCAAAATAGTGTATTTTTGGTAACTTTTTATATAATGAAAAAATGAATAAAAAGTGATCAAAAGTCTGATCAATACAACATGGTACCAATAAAAACTTCAGATCATGACACAAAAGAATTAGCCATCATACTGCCCCGTACATGGAAAAATAAAATAGTTGTAGGGGTCAGAAGATGACAATTTTAAATTTATTAATTTTCGTGCATGTAGTTATGATTTTTTCCAGACGTACGACAAAATCAAACCTATATAAGTAGGGTATAATTTTAATCTTATGGACCTACAGAATAAAGAGAAGGTGTAAATTTTTACCGAACATATACTGCATTGAAACGGAAGCCCCCAAAAGATACAAAATGGGGTTTTTATTAAATTTTGTCGCGCAATGATTTTATTTTCCGTTTGGCCATAGATTTTTGGTTAAAATGACTGATGTCATTACAAAGTAGAATTGGGCACACAAAAAATAAGCCATCATATGGATTTTTTGTTGCAAAATTTTAAGAATTATGATGTTTTTTAAAGGTTAGGAGGAAAAAACGAAAGTGCAAAAACAGAAAAACCCTGAGTCCTTACGGGGATATTCAAGGTCACCAATAATGTTGACAACAACCGAAGGGTAGTATCTAGAGAGGGGTCAAGAAGGACTTTTGACTATAAGTGTTATGGCCACATATTTGATTGAAGAAATATATTAAGACTGGGATGACATTTTAGAAGAGGTTATGCATGAGTTGTAAAGCGATATTATCAAGTAGACAGGTGAACGAGTGACCCCGGTATATTGTGGGGAAAAATGTCTTTGCTAAAAGATTAATAGGATTGTTTGTGTATAGGGAGGGCTCTAGTGTCAAACAGGAGGTTATTTGATTATTGCCTATTACATGCCAGAATGAAGACAGAAGGATGATGGTAGAGACTTAGAGGCATAGATTAAATAGCAATGTGAAGGTAGGGAAAAAATCAGGTGAGATATTTTTGTATCTAGAAATAGCTGAGGTTTCAAGAAAGTCACAGAAAATATGGTCCTAACATGAACCATACAAATCCATGTTTTAAAGACCAGATCAGGAGTGGGAATGTGTATACTGCTTTTAAATTAATTAAACATTTTATCAATGGGGTGTGTGGAATGACCCTGTGTATTTTTTTCCTTATCCTAATATTTAACTATTATAAATTATTTAAAGTGCACTCTATATTAATCTAGAATTTGAATAATAATGTATAGATATGACTTACTACCCTTTATGTTAGTTAGGAATTCTCATAAAATCCATTTAACACAGTATTACAACATATTTTTAGATTACGGTTCTTTTACACAACAATTACTATTATCCACTATTATCCACTGTATATTATGCATATACAATAAGTGTTACGAGCTTAAGAAAATTTACATCCTTAGGAAAGGACACATCTGTATATATTTGTAACAGTAAATAAAGTGCAGTTGTTATAGGGTCTAAGTGACCACATTTTTAATTATCTCCTTAGTTAAATCCCAAAAGCCCCCTTTAAAACATTGCACAGTTACAGCAACTGTAATGTCAGTTTATTAGTTTTTTGTATTTTTCTGTCTAGGTGTATATTCACACACTAGTTTGTTCTGAGCAGTTTGCTATTCTCCCAGGATTGGGAATGGTTAAAGCTCTGTTTTCTACCTGGTCTGCATCCTGATCACACGGTGTGCACTTTTTAACTGGGTGGGCCATTAGGTTTGAAGTTCAGGAGGGAATGCAGGAGGGGTCCATTCAGTCTGACAGCTGTTAAAGGTTGTTTAAGCAAGTGTTTAAGGGCAAAACTGTCATAATTATGTAAGAAAATGTTTTCCCAGGTCATTTCTTACTAATGAACACGGTATATAACTCCTTTTGACATCAGTGTTCTTATCAGTCATGTCGTACACTAATAGTACAGCACATGACCACTGAGACCACTGATTGGCTGCTGTGATGAGTAGTGTTGAGCGGCATAGGCCATATTCGAATTCGCGAATATTCGCGAATAAATGGACGAATATTCGTCATATATTCGCGAATATTCGCATATTCATAATATTCTCGTTTTATTTTTGCATATGTTAAAATTTGCGTATGCGAAAATTAACATATGCGGAAATTAGCATAAACCTAAATTAGTTCAAGTGAAAATTCGCATATGCAAATTTTCGCATATGCGAAAATTCGCACACCAGTCTCACACAGTAATATTAGAGCCTTCTTTACACCACACAAGCTGGAAGCAGAGAGGGACGATGGGTACTGTGAAAAAAAAAAAAACGAATATTCGTAATTACGAATATATAGTGCTACCTACATTCGCGAATATTCGCAAATTCGCAAATATGCGATATTCGCGAATAAAATTCGCATTGCGAATATTCCCGAGCAACACTAGTAATGAGAAGCCACTTCATAAAATATGTCTAAATAATTATATTTTGTTAGAAAAAGAAATGGAAAGTTTAGCTAAATAAATTGAGTTTCAATGCTTAGTTGCCATAAAATAGAATGGTGTCTGGTTTTTGTGAATGTTTTTCTCTATTCTCTTTCTATAAGCAGCATACTATGAAAACGTATTTACTGTTTTCTAGGGAATAAAAAGAAGTGTTAGTTTAGAACTTTTACAGATATCCCTATAATAGGACCACTAGGGAATATTCTGGTGTACCTTTTGCACAGCTGCTGATATAAACAAATCTGCTTTTGCAGCATAGATCACATAGTATTATAGACCATACTGTACAGACTAGGCTAGAATTACAATATTATAAGAAATTGCTGTAAAATCACTATAGTAGTTAGTTGCTATATTAAATGGTATTCCCAAATCATCATAGACCTGACCAGTAACTTCCACAGTGTAACCAAAAGACACATGTTACGCCGAGCGCTCCGGGTCCCCGCTCCTCCCCGGAGCGCTCGCAGCGTTTTCCTGTTCGCAGCGCCCCGGTCAGACCCGCTGACCGGGAGCACTGCGATAGTGTCCCTAGCAGGGATGCGATCCGCGATTCGCATCCCAGCCCGCTTACCATACTTGTTCCCCGTCTGTACAGTCCCGGCGCGCGCGGCCCCGCTCCCTAGGGCGCGCGTGCGCCGGCTCTCTGTGATTTAAAGTGCCAGTGCGCCGCTGATTGGCGCCTGGTTCAAATTAGTGTAATCACCTGTGCACCTCTCTATATAACCTCACTTCCCCTTCCCTTCCTTGCCGGATCTTGTTGCCATTGTGCCAGTGAAAGCGTTCCTTGTATGTCCCAAGCCAGTGTTCCAGACCTCCTGCCGTTGCCCCTGACTACGATCCTTGCTGCCTGCCCTGACCTTCTGCTACGTCCGACCTTGCTCTTGCCTAATCCCTTGTACCGCGCCTATCTCAGCAGTCAGTCGGGGCTGAGTCGCTATCAGGTGGAACGCCCTGGGGGTTACCTGCCGCAGCAAGTTCATCCTGCTTTGCGGCGGGCTCTGGTGAATACCAGTAACCCCTTAGACTCCGTTCTCCTGGTACGGCCCACGTCATCACCCCACTGACACAGAGGATCCACCTCCAGTATCCTCACAGTACCCGGATCCTGACAACACATAAGTTGTGTTGCCAACATAATTCACTTTAGGGGCTATGCTTTTTAGGGTAGCTGAGAGTGAGCTGACATTACCGTATTCTACAATTTCTATATTTTCAATATGCAGCCAATGATATATTGTTGCTTTAGATAAATAAAGTTGTCATATTGAAATTTTAGTAGCATTAGCAAGCTTAGATTCAGAGCATAAAAAATATGTCTGTCATCTCAAATAATTGTATGTGAAGAAAATAACATCCATGTCATATATTAATTGGTACGTTTAATGTGTTTGGTTGTTTTCACCATTTTAGACCTCGGTGCACATTTCATTATCATTATCATATCCAATATACTTAAACTTAAAGTAATGTACTGTGGACTGAAGGGAACCGACTAAGAATCTGATCCATGCAAATTAGTTGCTCTGTGGTAGGAAAACTGCTGATTGTAAATGGATCAGTTACAATTATTAAAAATTACAAATATATATAAAAAAAATTCTGATAATCTAACAATATAAGTGACATGTTGTCCCTATAGTACTCCTTTATATGTCATATCTAATATTAAGTTTTATTTTCCTGGAGTATACCTTTATCACAGGATAAGCAGAGCCGCCATCAGGGGGGTACAGCCAGTACAGCAGTAAGGGGCCCGGGCTCCCAGGGGCCCGGACCGCAGCTGAACCCCCCTGCAGCAGCCCCGCACAAAAGCAGGAGACCGCTGATACAGCACTTCCTGAGCCAGAGGGGGCCCGCTGCTGCCAGCCACATTTTTTCTTTACACCTGCAGCATGTGGGCCCTGGGAAATCAGCACAGGGGCTGCCTGGGATGAGAAGAGCAGAGAGGTATGGCCCGCCCCCTCACACTATTGGTGGAGAAGGAGCACATGTCCTGCTCCACAGACTCTGCTGATACCAGCTCACCTTGGGAAAGAGGAAGCCTTCCAATGCTTACAGCTGGGTCCTGCCCATCAAAAATTAAGTCACTTTCTAGGAAGGAGGGGGGGGGGGTGTTGTGTGTAGGATGCAATTTGGGGATTATTGGGAGGTATATAGGCATTATGCCATTATCTCATGCAACAGATGGAGGCACCCTGGTTAAGAAACATTGAGATAATGTCCATTTACCTCCATCTCATTGTTTCTTAACAAGGGTGCCCCCAGCTGTTCCAAAACTGCAAAACTACAACTACCAGCATACCTTTGATTGTGTAGACATGCTGGGAGTTGTAGTTTTGTAATAGATGGAGGCAGCCTGCTTGGGAAACAATGAGATAGTGTATATTTACCTCCAACTCATTGTTTCTCAACCAGGGTGCCCCCAGCTGTTCCAAAACAGCAAATCTACAACTCCCAGCATGCCCACACAGCCAAAGCTGTACCCCTATTTGAGAAACAATGAGTTGGAGGTAAATATACACTATCTCATTGTTTCTCAACCAGGGTGCCTCCAGCTATTACAAAACTACAACTCCCAGGATGCCCAGACAGCCAAAGCCATCTGTATATTTCATATCTATATATCTCATATCTATCTATCTATCTATCTATCTCATATCTATCTCATATCTATCTCATATCTATCTCATATCTATTTCATATCTATCTATATATCTATCTATATCTATTTATCTATCTATTTATCTATCTCATATCTCTCTATGTATCTATCTCATATCCATCATCTATCTATCTCATATTTATCTATCTCATATCTATCATCTATCTCATATCTGTTATCTCATATCTATCTATCTCACATATATCTATCAATCTCATATCTATCTATCTATCTATCTCATATCTATCTATCTCATATCTATCTATCTAGAGAAGTATGAAAGACAAAAAAGGGAAAATGCGCCTATCTATGTGTCGTTATCCTTAGTACAAGTGACAGGTGAGGAAGCGTAAGGAATGCTCTCACCTGATGGTGTTATGCTGAGAGCATAACACCTGTTGCAGCTTGAAGGAGCCCAACTGGTGTGGGTAAGTGGAAATCCACGGTGTGCTGCCCGGATCCACCCGGACGGTCTGAGAGTATGAGTGGTATCGGTGAAAAAGGAATCCAATCTTGGCGCTCACCCGTGTGGCAGCTGAGGAAATTATGTCAGGAGCCGTATAGAGGTAAAAGATGCACTTTATTTTGAATAAAGCAGGGACTACGCATTGCGAGGGGACATGCTACCCTCTTGCTCAGGTCCAATCGTAAGGGCTAGGGGGTAGGGCTTGTGTTTTAAAGAGAAAAAGCCCACAAAATTAGGTGCTCATAATCACAGAGTACACAATAATGCAAAAAATAGCAGACAAATACATAACATATAAGGATCGTGAGCGATACATACATGTGGGGCACAGAATGTTACAGAGGCCCCGTTGTGAAAACATAAGATAGGATACGTTTTATATTTAGTATAGTTTCATGCACCACATACTGGGCAGTGGTACTATACGACATGGTGTACAGAAAGTCCCAGTGGTATGAGGCCATGGACAGACGGCGCGCTTTGTCGCTCTTCAGGCATGGCAGGGGCAAACCTCTGGATGGGAGACATAGGAACCGGCAATCCAAGCCCTTCCATTGAATCCAGATAATTTGAGGTGGATACATGGTGTAACCCCTTAAGGACTCAGCCCATTTTGGCCTTAAGGACTCAGACAATTACATTTTTACGTTTTCATTTTTTCCTCCTCGCCTTCTAAAAATCATAACTCTTTTATGTTTTCATCCACAGACTAGTATGAGGGCTTGTTTTTTGCGCGACCAGTCCTTTGTAATGACATCACTCATTATATCATAAAATGTATGGCGCAACCCAAAAACACTATTTTTGTGGGGCAATTAAAACGAAAAACGCAATTTTGCTAATTTTGGAAGGTTTTGTTTTCACGCCGTACAATTTATGGTAAAAATGACGTGTGTTCTTTATTCTGAGGGTCAATACGATTAAAATGATACCCATTATTATATACTTTTATATTATTGTTGCGCTTTAAAAAAATCACAAACTTTTTAACCAAATTAGTACGTTTATAATCCCTTTATTTTGATGACCTCTAACTTTTTTATTTTTCCGTATAAGTGGCGGTATGGGGGCTCATTTTTTGCGCCATGATCTGTACTTTTTTTTGATACCACATTTGCATATAAAAAACTTTTAATACATTTTTTATAATTTTTTTTTAATAAAATGTATTAAAAAAGTAGGAATTTTGGACTTTTTAAATTTTTTTCGTTCACGCCGTTCACCGTACGGGATCATTAACATTTTATTTTAATAGTTCGGACATTTACGCACGCGGGGATACCAAATATGTCTATAAAAAATGTTTTTTACGCTTTTTGGGGGTAAAATAGGAAAAAACGGACGTTTTACTTTTTTATTGGGGGAGGGGATTTTTCACTTTTTTTTTACTTTTACTTTTAAATTTTTTAAAAATTTTTTTTACACTTGAATAGTTCCCATAGGGGACTATTCATAGCAATACCATGATTGCTAATACTGATCTGTTCTATGTATAGGACATAGAACAGATCAGTATTATCGGTCATCTCCTGCTCTGGTCTGCTCGATCACAGACCAGAGCAGGAGACGCCGGGAGCCGCACGGAGGAAGGAGAGGGGACCTCCGTGCGGCGTTATGAATGATCGGATCCCCGCAGCAGCGCTGCGGGCGATCCGATCGTTCATTTAAATCGCGGACTGCCGCAGATGCCGGGATCTGTATTGATCCCGGCACCTGAGGGGTTAATGGTGGACGCCCGCGAGATCGCGGGCGTCGGCCATTGCCGGTGGGTCCCTGGCTGCGATCAGCAGCCGGGATCAGCCGCGCATGACACGGGCATCGCTCCGATGCCCGCGGTTATGCTTAGGACGTAAATGTATGTCCTGGTGAGTTAAGTACCACCTCACCAGGACGTACATTTACGTCCTGCGTCCTTAAGGGGTTAAGCAAAAAATAGGCTGGCAGACCTAAGGGGGGTGATAATGTCTATAGCTGGATATTAGCAGATGAGCTCAGTTGCCTCATTCAAACCCCTAGGGTGAAGTGTCTGGAGGGAGTAAATCCAGAACATTTCTATTTTGTTCAGTATTACAGACCTGTTGTCCACACCTATGGGGATCTGCTCAATTGGTGTGATGGTAATTGGGTTAGGGATGTCCTTATGATGGATACTGGTATGTCTGGATAAGCTATGGAGGAGAAAACCTTTTCTTATATTCGTCCTGTGCTGGTTCAAGCGTATGTGAAGTGGTTGTGTGGTCCGGCCAATGTATTGTTTGCCACAAATACAATTTATCAGTTAGACCACGTAAGATGATTGGCAGGTCATGCAGGATTTGAGGTGGAACGTGGCACCCGTTGCTGTGCTCATAATGGTTGATTACTTATGGCAGATGGTAGTGTAGCATAAACATCTGGGATGACCACATTTAAAGGCTCCATTCTTCGTGGTCATGGTATTGAAGGTACCCCCTATGGTTAGATGTTTTTTCTTTTTCTTACCACAGCTATGGACGATCAGGTTGCGTAGAGTAGGAGCCCTACGATACGTAAACCTTGGTTTATCTGGAATTATTCCAGAGAAATGGGGGTCTGATTTCAGAACATTCCAGTGTTTGTTGATGATTTGTCATATAATTCTGTGGCCTCTAGAGTATGTGGTAATAAAATTCAATGTTGGATTATTTCTGTCTGACTTTGCCTGTTTCCTTTTTCTGGGGCCAGGAGATATTGGTACTGGTGTAATTTCATTCCCCTTTGTTTCCAAAGGATGGACTGTGGAAACAACAGGATCCATCGCTGCTGGTTCCGGGTGAGCCACCCAAGCTGAGGATTCTGCTTCAGAAACCGGTAGGCAATCCTCCTGAGTCAATTTGAGGGTTCTCTGGTATGCCTCCCTAACCAGCTGTTTGGGACAGCCCCTTTCGTGGAAGCGATCTTTCAGGATTTCTGCTTGTTCTTTGAACGTTTCTTCTTCGGCACAGTTTTTTCTAATCCTGCGGAATTGGCCGTACGGAATATTCCGTTTCCATTTCTTGTGATGTCCACTCTGGAAAGGAATATAACTGTTTGAATCCACTGGTTTGAAAAACATGGACGTAGTAATCCGGTTCTCAGTGTGAGTTATCCGTAAATCCAGGAACTCTATGGATGTTCTGGAGATGTTGGGGGTCAGTTTGATACCCCAGGTGTTTTCGTTGATTTGCTGCACTAGGGTGGAGATAGAATCAATGTCCCCCTTCCAAAGAAAGAACAAATCGTCTATATACCTCCGGTATATAGACACATGTTTGGAAAAAAGGGGGTTGGGGGTAATGAAGCTTGCCTCGAAGCACCCCATAAAGAGGTTAGCATAGGAGGGGGCCACGCGGGTCCCCATCGCTGTGCCTCTGGTCTGATGGTATGTCCTGCCGTCATATGTAAAAAAGTTATTTTCCAATATCATCTGGAGACACTCCATAAGAAAGGATACCTGTGCAGGGGGAATCCGTGTGTCCCCTTCGAGATGTGTTCTAGTGCTTGCCAGGCCCAGATCGTGCCTAATGTTAGTATAGAGCGCTGTGACATCCATTTTCACTAGCACCATATCGTCCTCCAATGCCTGACTCTTCAGGATGGTGATCAGATCTTCTGAGTGATCAGATGTCACTGCGCTCTATACTAACATTAGGCATGATCTGGGCCTGGCAAGCACTAGAACACATCTCGAAGGGGACACACGGATCCCCCCTGCACAGGTATCCTTTCTTATGGAGTGTCTCCAGATGATATTGGAAAATAAAATTTTTACATATGACGGCAGGACATACCATCAGACGAGAGGCACAGCGATGGGGACCCTCGTGGCCCCCTCCTATGCTAACCTCTTTATGGGGTGCTTCGAGGGAAGCTTCATTACCCCCAACCCCCTTTTTTCCAAACACGTGTCTATATACCGGAGGTATATAGACGATTTGTTCTTTCTTTGGAAGGGGGACATTGATTCTATCTCCACCCTAGTGCAGCAAATCAATGAAAACACCTCGGGTATCAAACTGACCCCCAACATCTCCAGAACATCCATAGAGTTCCTGGATTTACGGATAACTCACACTGAGAACCGGATTACTACGTCCATGTTTTTCAAACCTGTGGATTCAAACAGTTATATTCCTTTCCAGAGTGGACATCACAAGAAATGGAAATGGAATATTCCGTACGGCCAATTCCGCAGGATTAGAAAAAACTGTGCCGAAGAAGAAACGTTCAAAGAACAAGCAGAAATCCTGAAAGATTGCTTCCACGAAAAGGGCTATTCCAAACAGCTGGTTAGGGATACATACCAGAGAACCCTCAAATTGACTCAGGAGGATTGCCTACCGGTTCTTGAAGCAGAATTCTCGGCTTGGGTGGCTCCCCCGGAACCAGCAGCGATGGATCCTGTTGTTTCCCCAGTCCATCCCTTGGAAACAAAGGGGAATGAAATTACACCAGTACCCATATCTCCTGGCCCCAGAAAAAGGAAACAGGCAAAGTCAGACAGAAATAATCCAACATTGAATTTTATTACCACATACTCTGGAGGCCACAGAATTATACAACAAATCATCAACAAACACTGGAATGTTCTAAAATCAGACCCCCATCTCTCTGGAATAATTCCAGATAAACCAAGGTTTACGTATGGTAGGGCTCCTACTCTACGCAACCTGATCGCCCCTAGCCGTGGTAAGAAAAAGAAAAAACATCTAACCATAGGGGGTACCTTCAATACCATGACCACGAAGAATGGAGCCTTTAAATGTGGTCATCCCAGATGTTTATGCTGCCCTACCATCTGCCATAAGCAATCAACCATTATGAGCACAGCAACGGGTGCCACGTTCCACCTCAAATCCTGCATGACCTGCCAATCATCTTACGTGGTCTACCTGATAAATTTTATATGTGGCAAACAATACATTGGCCGGACCACACAACCACTTCACATACACTTGAACCAGCACAGAACGGATATAAGAAAAGGTTTTCTCCTCCATAGCTTATCCAGACATACCAGTATCCATCATAGGGACTAGTGTTGCTCGCGAATATTCGCAATTCGAATATTATTCGCGAATATCGCATATTCGCGAATTCGCGAATTTCGCGAATATAGCGCTATATATTCGTAATTACGAATATTCGTTTTTTTTTTCTTCACAGTACACATCACAGTGATCATCCCTCTCTGCTTCCAGCTTGTGTGGTGTAAAGAAGGCTGTAATACTACTGTGTGAGACTGGCGTGCGAAAATTCGCATATGCGAAAATTAGCATATGCTAAATTTCGCATATGCGAATTTACGCGCGTGTTAATTTTGTATATGCCAATATTCATTTATGTTAATTTTCGCATACGCGAATATTCGCATATGTGGAAATAAAACGAGAATATAACGAATATGCGAATATTCGCGAATATATGACGAATATTCGTCCATATATTCGCGAATATTCGCGAATTCGAATATGGCCTATGCCGCTCAAGACTAATAAGGACATCCCTAACCCAATTACCATCACACCAAATGAGCAGATCCCCATTGGTGCGGACAACAGGTCTGCAATACTGAACAAAAAAGAAATGTTCTGGATTTACTCCCTCCAGACACTTCACCCTAGGGGTTTAAATGAGGCAACTGAGCTCATCTGCTAATATCCAGCTATAGACATTATCACCCCCCTTAGGTCTGCCAGCCTATTTTTTGCTTAAACCATGTATCCACCTCAAATTATCTGGATTCAATGGAAGGGCTTGGATTGCCGGCTCCTATGTCTCCCATCCAGAGGTTTGTCCCTGCCATGCCTGAAGAGCAACAAAGCGTGCCGTCTGTCCATGGCCTCATACCACTGGGACTTCCTGTGCACCATGTCATATAGTACCACTGCCCAGTATGTGGTGCATGAAACTATACTAAATATAAAACGTATCCTATCTTTTGTTTTCACAACGGGGCCTAATTTTGCGGGCTTTTTCCCTTTAAAACACAAGCCCTACCCTCTAGCCCTTACGATTGGACCTGAGGAAGAGGGGAGCTGCTGTATTGACACCTGTTATGGAATA
The DNA here is from genome assembly GCF_029499605.1 of Hyla sarda. NCBI lineage: Eukaryota > Metazoa > Chordata > Amphibia > Anura > Hylidae > Hyla > Hyla sarda. Next base: position 147,476,824 of record NC_079192.1, read on the forward strand.
AAATTTTCACTTTTTTGGAATTGGTGCTGTGGACAAGATTTCTTTTTGCTGTTTAAATAATTTGGTCCCCTAACCAAGGATCCAGGGTCTGCGAGCACCCCCACACGGATATTTTTTAATTGGATGTGCTGTTCTTCTATCTTCTTCTATCTATCTATCTATCTATCTCATATCTATCTTCTATCTATCTATCTCATATCTATCTCATATCTATCTATCTCATATCTATCTATCTCACATCTATCTATCCAAAGGAAAAGACCGTAGCACACAAGTAGTAGCAAATCCAGGTGAAATTGTATTGTGTGCTTTAAAATATTTTTTTTCATAGACAATGGGTAATAGCAGGCAGGCACTGATGGCAGACTTGGTTGTGGGTCATGGGAAGGGGACCCAAGCCTTGAGCTGTGTAAGGGGTCCCAAAATTTCTGATGGCAGCCCTGAGGATAAGGGATAATTTTCTGATCACAGGAGTCTGACCACTGGGGCTTCTGCAATTTCCTGTATGGGGGCCAGCTACAAAGACATCCTTCACACACTCCAGCCCCCCACACTAAGAGATGGTCTTCAGTGAGAGCCAGCTAATTTTCTGAGCAGCCATCATCGAGGCCCATCACTAAGGGTGGGGGCCGGAGCATGACAAGGATCAGAAACGTATCCTGCAGATAGAGGATATGTTTTATTTCCCTGGAGTATCCCTTTAGGAGTGGAGAATACTAAGCAATGAAACCTTAGGAGGAATATTCAAAGACTTGTGTAAGTAGTGTAATTGTTTTGCCCCTCGAAGAGTCTTAACTGTGCCTCATTTTCAGAAGTGTGTTTGGTCTTTTGAAAAATTGGGGCACGTTTGTACCATGGTCAACCCCCCACCACCACACCCCAAAAAAATAGCACATTATTTAAAACCAGGTTTACTTGGTATTAACTGCAAAACTTTTGTGCACCAGAAATTATGCTAAACCTTGGAATATAAGCTTAGCCACGCCCCTTTAAAATTGGCTAACAGGGCGCTAAATCAGGCACTGAATATCTGGCACTAATAATGTGTGCCACATTTTAAACAAATGTGGCGTAGGTAGAGCAAAAAAAAAAAAGTGGTGCCACAGTCTTTGAATATTGCCCCCATATTCTTTTAAAGGGGTACTCTGGCCTTAATACATCTTATCCCCTATCCAAAGGCCCTTTAAAATTAAAGCTTACCTGTCATTAACAAAAAATTTTGATAAAATGTAGATAATACCATTATATGTATATTTACAATATACACTGGTTAAAAAATGTGTATATTTTTGTCCCTACAGCTATTTTCTGTGTCTCTCTGTGAGGAGTCCAAATACTGGAAGTGAGGGTGGACAAGCAGGGCTCTGTGCAATGAATACAAGCAGAGTTCATTACAATGAAGACAAGCAGGGCTCTGTACACTGAGGACAAGCAGAGCTCTGTACACTGAGGACAAGCAGGGCTCTGTAAATTGAGGACAAGCAGGGCTCTGTACAATGAAGACAAGCAGGGTTCTGTAAAATGAAGACAAGCAGTGCTCTGTACACTGAGGACAAGTGGGGCCCTGTGCACAGAGGACAATCAGGGCTTTGTACACTGAGGACAAGCAGGGCTCTATACACTGAGGACAAGCAGGGCTCTGTTCACTGAGAACAAGCAAGGCTCTGTACACTGAGTACAAGCAGGGCTCTGTACACTAAGAACAAGCAGTGCTCTGTACACTGAGGGCAAGCAGGGCTCTGTACACTGAGGACAAGCAGGGCTTTGTACACTGAGGACAAGCAGGGCTCTGTTCACCTAGGACAAGCATGGCTCTGTACACTGAGGATAGGTAGGGTTCTGTACACTGAGGACAAGCAGGGCTATGTGCACTGAAAACAAGCAGGGCTCTGTACACTGAGGACAGGTAGGGTTCTGTACACGGAGGACAAGCAGGGCTTTGTGCACTGGGGACAAGCAGGGCTCTGTGCAGTGAGGACAAGCAGGGCTCTGTACACTGAGGTCAAGCAGGGCTCTGTACACTGAGGACAAGCAGGGCTCTGTTCACCTAGGACAAGCATGGCTCTGTACACTGAGGATAGGTAGGGTTCTGTACACTGAGGACAAGCAGGGCTATGTGCACTGAAAACAAGCAGGGTTCTGTACACTGAGGACAGGTAGGGTTCTGTACACTGAGGACAAGCAGGGCTTTGTGCACTGGGGACAAGCAGGGCTCTGTGCAGTGAGGACAAGCAGGGCTCTGTACACTGAGGTCAAGCAGGGCTCTGTACACTGAGGACAAGCAGGGCTTGACCAGCCAAGAGCCTGCACAGAGCCCTGCTTCTCCTGCCCTCACTTCCTGTATTTGGACTCCTCATAGAGACACACAGGCAATAGCTGCAGGGACAGCATTTTTTTCACCCAAAAATATACACATTTTGTAATAAATGTATATTACAAATATACATATAATGGTATTAACTACATTTTATTAAAAAAATTTTTTTAACAACAGGTACACTTTAAGAATATGGGTTTTCTATAAGATTAAACCACCTGCTAATAAAGTACTTCCCATGCACTGCCAAAACCACCTGGCAATGGACTCCACAAGAACTCTGAAAGTTTTCTGGCACCAATATTTTAGCAGCAGAATCTTTAATTTCTTAAAATTGTTGTTGTGGGTTGCTTTTTCAGCACAACCAACAGATGCCCAATTGGTTTGAGTTTTGGGAGGATTTCAAGGCCAAGTCCACACCTTTAACTCTTAAGAATGATCTGCAAATTAATCTTGAACAGTACATTATTGTGTGGAATGAATACCACAGCCATGAAAGAGTGTTTTTTTTGTCTGCAACAATGTTTCCATAGGTGGTACATGTCAGAGTAACATCCACATACATCTTGAGACCCAAAGTTTCACAAGTAAAAGAAAATTTGATACATAAGATTGGGCCACCTTTGTTGCTCAATGGTCCAGTTCTGGGAATTTTGGCAGTGGACAGGATCATAAATGGTCATTTTGAATGGTCTTAAAAGGGTACTCCACTGTCCAGCGTGGAACTAAATGTACTCCAATGGCCAGCATGAAACTAAATGTTCCGAATGCTGTTTTCATTCTGTGGGGGTCGGCCATGCCCCCTTTGTGACATCATGGCCGCACCCCTCAATGCAAGTCTATGGGAGGGGGCGTGATGGCTGTCACGCCCCCTCCCATAGATTTGCATTGAGAGGGAGTGGCCAAGATTTCACGAGGGGGCTTGGCCGACCCCCACAGCGCGAAAAAAACAGCAATCAGAACATTTAGTTCCATGCTGGCCAGTGGAGTACCCCTTTAAGCTACCCAGCTGAAACCCTTACATCAGACTAGACAGACTGACCTTGCTTCCCACACACTTCAAAGAGCCTTGTGTGCCTATAACTCTGCAAACATGTCACCAGCTGTCCTTTCTTGGGCCACGTTTGATATATATTAACTACTGTATATCAAGAACACCTTCAAAATCTGCTATTTTGGCCATCACAATTTGCCTCATATAACAACATGTTAGTGCTTTTAATATTATGGCTGATCAGTGTAAAGCTGTTGTTGCAAGAAATTACTTAAATTACATATTTAAATGCTTATGAAAAAACAATAGGGTTGTTTATATAGATAGATAGATAGATAGATAGATAATTATAGTCCAAAATAGAAGCAGCACATCCAAAAGGAAAGGTAAATGGAAATTGGGTGCAGGCACATATGGAGCCTCGGTGTCCTGGATCCGACTTGTATAAAGTAGATAAAAGGCAGCACTCCCATTTGAGGTGAAAAATAAACTAGTGTTTTATTCCATGATGCAGACAACGTAGGCGGTGAGAGATCGCCAAAACATTGTCTGCATCATGGAATAAAACACTTGTTTATTTTTCACCTCAAATGGGAGTGCTGCCTTTTATCTACTTTAGATAGATAGTTAGATAGATAGATAGATAGATATTATTTATTAACCTGACAGTGGAATACTGAAGAATACAATATATCACTTTACATAAAAGCAAAAAGCATTTTTTTAAGAATGTTTTTTCTGGGGGCGTGTCCTGGCTGCCGAAGTGGATGGTTGCCTAGAGTCAGCGCTCCGTCCTCATAACCAGAACAAGTGACTGAAGCCAGCATTTAACGGTACCTCCAGAAGTTGCCATACCTGACTCCTGAAGTTGCCATACCTGTACCCACCATGCCGGCGAGGAGAAAGAAGCCTTGCAAGCAGGATACATTAGTGAAATTCAGCTTCACTCGCAGCACGCCTGTATCGCAAGATGGCGCCGGCTCACAACATCCCTTCTCACCTCCGGACTCCCTACCGACAGCTGATGAAGAGAGATCCCCGCCGGGACATTCATTCAGCAGCAAACCGCTCCATGTCAGACCTGGCGCTGCACTGCCATGTGGTGCCGGAGCTCCGTTATTCTTCCTCTCCTCAAGGAGCTACGCTTTCTACAAGGGATCCGAGCACCGCTACTGCCGCCCGCAATCTCTCGCCGACATGAGCTCTCCCTGGCTCACCACCCAGCATGCTCTGCAATGCCGCAGGGTGCAGAGGTACCAACCTGGGGAACTGGGGATAAATTTGTGCATACAAGGGGAGATTTACTACTTGATATGCCAGTGACTGGTAGCTCCCTAACGTACACCGCTATGAAATCTATTCTGCTAGTGTTACGCCAATCATTTATGCAGGATATGACAGCCATGATAGCACCTGCTCAAACATCCTTGTGGGAGTTAGGGGGAGAGTAGACCATATAGAATCAAATATGGAGGGTTTTTCCGGTTCACACAACCTACTGATAGATTCCCAGAATGATTTAGAGGAGGAAGTGGTCTCTCTCAGAGCTACGGTGGCGGGTTTGGAGGATAGAAGCTACATAAATAATGTTAAACTGAGAGGGGTTCCAGAGTCTGTACATCCAGCAGGCATTCCGGGCTACGTCCGCTCCCTCATCAAAGCGGTCCTGCCCTCCTCCTCTGTGCAAGAGATAGAAGTGGACAGAGCTCACAGAGTACCGCATCCTAAACATTTAGATGACTCGGTACCAGGGGACGATCTGGCTTGGATACAGTTTTTCACGACCAAAGAGAAGTTGATGGAATATACCCGCAAACAATGCGGACTACCTGCACCATACCATCATATATCCATTTACGCAGATTTATCTGTAGCCACACTTCAGGCTTGCAGGGATCTTCTCCCCATCACTCAGACTTTGAGAGCAGCTTATGTCGTATACAGATGGGGATTCTCAGTGTGTTTGCTTATCCGCTGTGGGGACTTAACTCATGTAGTTCGTTCTCTAACTGAGGGTCGTGAACTTCTCTCCTCTTGGAACCTACAGGTTGCTCCTACAACTGACCGTCCAAGCAGATCTCCTCCAGTTCATCTACCCAAAGACTGGTCTACTGCCTGAGAACTGACGCTGTCATGTTTATTCCACTACATTTTGCTCAGGTTTGGTGAAGGTCCATGATTTTGGCTTCAGGGTGAACTCTATTCCCCCACACTGTGTTGGCTCAATTGTTCAGAGCCACGTTGATCTCTTTGTCAGTTTCTTGTGGTTCTTCTGTTTAGTTTCTTACCTGATAAGCCGTCCTATACATATCTGACGGTTCACCATGTCTACCTTGCCTACCTATTTTGAATGTGTGTGTGCTGGCTTGGGGGCACACACCTTCACCCCTTCACTGTGTTGCAAGCTACTTTTTTGCATTCTTTATATTGTACTGATGGTCATCAAGATTATGAGTATTAATATTAATGGCCTAAATGCCCCCACAGGCATTCACATCTGTGGGGAGAGGTGGCGTCCCTTAAGAGCGATGTTCTTTGTGTTCAGGAAACGCATCTTCTCTCCAGAGTTGACCACAGAGTTAAGCATCCATTGTTTCCCTATGTGTTCCAATCTCATTTTAGCACTAAATCAAGAGGGGTTCTGATAGCAATACGTAATACTGTGTAATTTTCCTTGAAAGAGTCCCTTATTGATACACAAGGAAGAAATGTCATCCTGAGGTACACTATCAATGCTGTTCCACTCACCATAGTCTCATTGTATGCTTCCAACTTAGGTCAGTTGCGTTTCCTCAAAGCTGTTTTACGAAAGGCCAATTCCTCTACCTGGGGCTCACTGTTCATGTGTGGAAACTATAATTCAGTGATGGATGCAGATTTAGACACATCCTCCACTTCTAGAAACGCGCCTCTAGTCTGATCTCTATGACACATGGCGCCTGCAACATCCCACAGAGCGCGATTATACATTCCACTCCGGGGTTCACAACACATACTCTAGAATAGATCTGATTTTGATTCCCAGCTCACTCCTGCCCACAGTTTCTGACTCCACCATAGACATGATCAAATGGTCTGATCTCGTTGCAATAACCATTACTCTGACGGATAGGGTCTAAACCCCACTCACCCATGTGTGGCACATTAACCCATTTCCATTATCGCTCCCACACTTTTCCAAAACTCTCTGTTCTGACATCAGGGAATTCTTTGAGCTAAATGCTCACTCGGTGACCAGCGTGGTCTCTGTGTGGAACTGACACAAGGCAGTTATTAGGGGACTGTGCATAAAATTAGGCTCATAATTAAAGAAACAGCGCAACCTCCAGATTAATAATCTATTGCTACAACTGAAATCTGCTGAACTATCTTACAAACAACTACCATCTGCCGACCTGGTGGCATAAATAAAAAGATGAGGGCCATGTATTACTCTTCCAGGATAACAAATAAGGGAAATTATTAGCTAACCGCCTTAAAGAGACAAGTGCAATCCAAAATACCTTATCTAATTCACCCCATATCAAAAGACAAATTGTCCACTTGATTAGCATAGCCAATGGTTTCAGTCATATTATGCTCAATTGTACAACCTGAGGGACTCGGTTTCGGAGCTCCCGAATGCTACTGAATCCATCCAAAGCCACCTGAGGGACCTGAATCTACCAGTACTCACAAGTGTCCAACTTCAATGGCTAAATAGTGATATCAGATAGTAGAAGAAGTCCACAAAACAATCTGCTCCCTGCCAACGGGCAAGGCCCCTGGACCTGATGGGTTTCGTTGGCAGCTACTATAAACAATTTGGTGACATCCTGGTATTCCCCCTTGGTAAATTCTGCCAGAAAGCGATGTCCGCTGGTTCACTGCCTCACGAGAACTTGCAAGCCCTTATTACCACTCTCCCCAAACCGGGTAGGTTAACTGACCTTCCACAAAATTACCGCCCAATCTCGCTCCTGAATCAAGACCTAAAAATGTATGCTAAATTATTGGCCTCCCACTTGGCTTTGGTTCTCCCATCACTTGTATTGCAGGATCAAGCAGGATTTGTTTCAGGCAGGCAAACGTCAGATAATGTGAGATGCCTAATAAATATCCTACACCATCTCAAACACTTCTCTACCCCGGCGGTAATTTTAGCATTGGATGCGGCAAAGGCGTTTGACTGCCTTTGGTGGTCTTATGCCTTCTCGGTCATAGAGGGAACATACTTACAGCCATCATCTCACTGTATTCCTATCCCACTGCCAGGGTGTTAGCTAATGGGGCACTCTCAGTCGACTTTGCCATCACTAACGTGTCTAAGCAGGGTTGTCCCCTGTCCCCCTTGATTTATATCCTTTCCATGGAGCAACTGGATCAGTCTATTAGGAGACACCCTGATATAGCCGGGATTCAGACTGGGGTCCATTCCCACACCATCTCTCTTTACGCGGATGATGTTAAACTGACACTGACCAACCCTAATGGACACTATAGCTACCTATAGCTCCCTTTCATATTACAAAATTAATGGTACTAAAACCCAGGCCTTACCGTTAAATCTCCCTTCGCAACTGATCACCCGACTCCGCTCAACGTATGATATGGATTGACAGGACTCAGGTGTACAATATTTGGGAGTCCAGCTGTCTTACACTCATTCTACCCTTTACTAATCTAACTATGCCCCACTGTTAGTAGCTATGGCCTTGGAGATGAAGTCTCTCTCACATGCAATAATATCTTGGGTCGGCAGAGTGGCAACTTTTAAAATGTTCCTCCCTCCGAGAATCTTATATGCGTTCAGGACGGTCCCTATTACGCTCCGCAGATCTTTCTTTACACATATGCAGTGCATTCTCACTAAATTTATTTGGGCAGGGAAAAAGCCTAGACTGTTCCATGCACTCCTATCTAAAGATAGACTAGTGGGAGGTTTGGGCTCCCCCGACATACAGGGTTATTACATATCCACCCTTATATCCTCCATGAGGAAATGGATGGAGAGTGAAGACACCCTCCCTTGGACATGCATAGAAGGCCTTTCTGTTTTCCCCAACAGGTTGAACGACTTGATATACTTACCTTTATGGAATCTATCCCCTCCATCCTTTACTAACCCTCTAGTGAATGCAACATATAAGGCTTAGAAATCATACCTGAGTCAAGCACAGTGGCCCGTTCAGGCAAACAGAGGGGACATACCACTAACCTTACTGCAGGCCTACATCCCAGACTTAAATATTCAGGAATGGCTGATGGCTGGTATGACACAAGTAAGAAATCATCGTTGAGGGCCCAGACTTGATGACGTTTGAGACACTCCATTCTAGATTTCTCTTACCTTCCAGAGACTTTTATAAGTATCTTGAAATCAGACATTTTCTTAACTCCCTGACTTTTACTACACACAGTAACAGCTTTAACGCTATCAAACTCCTCACCTCGGATTTGAAAGGCCTGAAACCTATTTATTCTGCACTAATGGGAACTGACGACTGCCACATATTGTATCCCCTACGCCTATGGAGTGTGGATCTGAATTGCTCAATCACTCAAGAGGCATGGAGTCAGTCATTCAAACGCATACATAAAGCTTTTAAATGCTCAGCACATCTGGAAAGAGCCTCTAAAACTATTTTGAGATGGTATTTCACTCCTGTAAAGGTAGCCAAAGCTTATCCGGGATCCTCGGAGCTCTGCTGGCGTGGTTTTGGGCACAAAGGTTCACTTCTACATGGTCCTGTCCGACAATACAACCGTTTTGGGTAGAGTGTCAAAAACTCCTTAGGACACTCTTGGACTATGCCTTTTGTTCCTAGATAAGGAGCATATACCACATACACATCTCTTCTGCCTTATTTGTATTATTACTAAGATAGCTGTCACGAGCCACTGGAAATCCAAATACATTCCTACCATAGAGGTTATTGTGAGTAAACTGAATACCACATATTCTTACGAGACATTTAACATAGGAAGGTTCTATCACATGGAGTTACAGGCATAACACATACGCTATGACCTTTCTCATTGAAATCACATTTCATGGCTTAGATAGTGATAATTTTTATTTTTATTTAATTATCCTATGTCTTTACTTTAGAAATGTTGGAAGATTCAACTGTGAAATTAAGTTCTATGATAAGCATCAGTTATTTTCTGTTTTGTTTGTGTTTTGTACGATCATATGCGCTATGTTGGCGCCTGTTGTATACTTATATATGAAAAACATTAATAAAAAATTATTGAAAGCAAGAATTTTTTCCCTGTGCTGACTTTATGAAGTACAACCAATGTTCCAGCACATATTTGCATGAATAAATGAGCATTAACCATATCAAACAGTGTCACAGAATTCCATAAACATGTTTCATAGGCACACAGCTACAAAGCTTCCATTAAATATTTAATAACATCTTCAATAAATGCATACATCTTCATGAAGAATAGTACATGTGCTGCAGTAGCTTACAAACAATAGTCTTGCACCAATAACTTCAACATATTGAACCACACAGAGCATAAACAGTAAAAGTCTAAGTGAAAAAAACATTCCCATTTCATAGAATTTCTGTTGTTTCTTTTTAAATAAGTATGCATATTATTTAGTTATAGCCAAACTATCACTGAAAAGGGAATAATCTATTTTATTTAGATAATTGAATGTTTAGCCTACTTTTACGCACGTCAGATTGTGCTTGTGGCTGTATCGTGCTATCCACTAGCACTTGAGATTCCTTGATATTTTCGGCAAGCACCTGGACTTGTCAATGCTTAAATAGGTAACTCTAGGTTCCAGCTGCAATAATAAATTGCATGTAGCAGTTGCAGGCTCCTACTGCTGTATATAGCAGCCTTACTAAAACTTCTAATATGAAACGCAAACATTTATAAATACATGTCTATCAAAAGTAAATGTAAATCCTGATACCCAGTTACTTAAAGGAAATCTGTGATCAGTGTCACCTGCACTTGCATGTCAGTACAGACAAGTATTTAAGGTGACACTGATGACAACCATACTTACCTGATCTTGTTCCGTGCCATCTTCCACCCTTCCACCATGTTCCAGGGCCGACTTGGAGCATAAGCTGAGCTTCCTGACATGCCCTGACATCACATATGCTAGTAGCGGGACCCTGCAGAGAAGCAGCAGTGACTTCAGGAAGCTCTGCCCATGTTCCAAGTCGGCCCCAGAAAAGAAGATACAGAGGAAGCTATCTGGAGCATGGAACGAGATTAGGTAAGTATGGTTGTCATCAGTGTCACCTGCACAACCTGTCTTTACTGACATGTTAGTGCAGGTGACACAAATAAAAAATTTCCATTAATCTTTTTTTTTGTCCTAATGGGCATTCCGACTATAAATCAAGAATAGGAGCTGTTTTTGCTTCATAGACAATAGGTCCTGGCTGTAACATCCGTGCTCCGGCCAGACCCGCTGGCTGTGAGCGCTCTGTCATGTCCCCGCCGTCACGCCCCCTCCCATAGACTTGCATTGAGGGGACGGGGCGTGACGTCACACACAGGTGGGTGCCGCATGCAATATTGCAGGGGTCCCCAGCGGCGGGACCCCCGCAATCAGGCATCAATTTTTTTTATCAACTGGTGCCAGAAAGTTGAACAGATTCGTTAATTACTTCTATTAAAAATTCTTAATCCTTCCAGTATTTATCAGCTGCTGTATGATCCACAGGAAGGTCTTTTCTTTTTGAATTTTCTTTCTGTCTGATTACAGTGCTCTCTGCTGACACCTCTGTCCATGTCAGGAACTGTCCAGAGTAGGAGAGGTTTGCTATGGGGATTTGCCTCTACTATGGAAAGTTCCTGACATGGACAGAGGTATCAGCAGAGAGCACTGTGGTCAGACAGAAAGGAAATTCAAAAAGAAAATAACTTCCTGGGGAGCATATAGCAGCTGGTAAGTACTGGATGGATTAAGATTTTTAAATAGAAATAATTTACAAATCTGTTTAACTTTCTTGCACCAGTTGATTTAAAGAAAATGCATTTCCAGTGGAGTACCCCTTTAAATATTAACTCCTCCCTTGGTTCCCTGCCGGATCTTTGGTTGTCCATTGCCATAGTGAAAGTTCTGTGTCTCTGATACTGGGTACCTGTTCCTTGCTACCTTCCTACCCTGCACCTGTGTTCCTTCCCTTACATACTGCCATCTTGCCACGTCCTGTCAGTCTCCTTCTGTGCCACGCCACCTCCCAGGTACCTGTGTGGACGTGTCGTTTCAGGGGTAGTGACCTGGGTGCCGCTTGCTGCAGCAAGACCATCCCGCTTTGCAGCGGGCTCTGGTGAAAACCAGAGGCACCTTAGACTCCACTCCCTGGCATGGCTCACATCATCACCCACACAGTCCCAGAGGATCCACCATCTGCCATGACCATAACAGTAAGATCCAGCCAGAGATGCCGCTGGGGTGCCTTTGCCAGATGTCTCGGATCTTCTCCAGCCGGTGGCCTAGGGTCCGGTCGACCACTACAGCTAGGGTGTTCAGGGTGGTCTTGGAGGTCAGAACACCAACGAAGAGCCGCTCTATGATGCCAAGTTCTGTGCTTATGTAGCGAGATAGATCCGAGACATCTGGCAAAGGCACCCCAGCGAGATCCATGGCCAGATCTTACTGTTATGGTCATGGCAGGTAGTGGATCCTCTGGGACTGTGTGGATGATGACGTGAGCCAGGACCGGGCCAGGAAGCGGAGTCTAAAGTGCTGCTGGTTTTCACCAGAGTCCACCGCAAAGCAGGATGGACTTGCTGCGGCAAGCGGCACCCAGGTCACTACCCCTGGCACGACTTGTCCACACAGGTATCTGGGAGGTGGCGTGTCACAGAAGGACACTGGCAGGACGTGGCAAGATGGCAGTAGGTCAGGGAAGGAACACAGGTGCAGGGTAGGAAGGTAGCAAGGAACAGGTACACAGTAATAGAGACACAGAACTTTCACTATGGCAATAGACAACCAAAGATCCGGCAGGGAATCAAGGGAGCAGATGATATTTAAGGACCAGAGTGCAGGTTTAGATACTTGACTAAATGAGCACTGTCCCTTTAAGAGTGAGAGCTCCAGCGTGCGCGAGCACTAGGAGGCGGGGGCACACGCAACGGGGCTGCGAGGACAGGGAGGTGAGTGGCGGGCTGGGAATCGCATGCGGGTGCGTCCCGCGATGCGAATCCCAGCCACGCCGGTAGCGGGGACGTGACAGAGTGCTCACGGCCAGCGTGTCTGGCCGGAGCGCGGATGTTACACCGACTGCTATCAGAAGCCAGGACCTTGCCATGAATGATAGGACCCACCTGCAGCAAAATCGTGAGGAAATTATGAGTTAAAATGTGGCAAGTTGCAAAGAGGTTACCTTGTGTTTCTTTGAGATCTCAGACAAATATAGACATTGCTCTTGGTGTGATCTTTGTTGGTTGGCCACTCCTGTGGAAGGAATTAATGGTCTTGGACTCCACTTTAACAGCCCAAGGAGCATCATCAACTCTTCTTCTGAGGTCCTCAAAAAACTATTGTGTTCATGGCATGGTACACCTCCACAAACATGTGTTCTGAAGATAAGACTTTGATAGATCCCTGTTTGTAAACTAAAACAAGTGGCTGATTCACATCTGATTGTTTTTATTCCTCAATAAATTGCCAAATCAATTTTTTTTTTACTTATTTGTTTGATTTGGTTGTCTTTATCTCTTTCAGAACTTGTGTGAAAATCTGATGTAGTTTTAAATCCAATTTATACAGAAATCTAGAAAGTTTGGAAGGGTTCACAAACTTTGAAGCACCATTGCACGTTAGAAATTTAGAAAAGAAGGCATATGATAAAGGTCAAAAGGGGCCACCCTGCCAAGGGTTTTAACATAGGACAGAAGGGGCTGCTGTTTGAGCCTCTACTCCACCTCCTTGTTTCCAAATAATAGGATTCCACTTGAAGAGGGGAACACTGCAATATAGTGGGACTAGGTACACCCTCTGCCCCTGTGGTATGTATGCCTGTGATATAAAGTAAGATGCAGAAGTCCTGCTCTTTGTTTTATTACCTGTAATCAAGTGACAAATAATAAGATTAGAGATGAGCGAATTTTTGAAAAATGGCTATTTATGGCCTACGGAGAACCTCAATAGGGATGTAGAACACTTTGCATTGCTGTAACATGCTTAGGGTGTGTGCTGGGTTAGTGAAATAATACTGTTATTCTGTGTGACATGCACATCAGAGGCGTCGCTATTAGAAACTGTCGCAGAGTGGCACAATGACAGAGCCTGGAGGCGGCATCAGTCTGAGGAGACCATATAGTGGTTGAATGACTCAGCGTGCAGAAGGCAGCAGCATGAGGAGACCATATAGTGGCTGAATGACACAGCATGGAGGTGGCAGCAGCACAAGGAGACCATATAGTGGCTGAATGACACAGCCTGGAGGTGGCGGCAGCATGAGAAGACCATATAGTGCCTAAATGACACAGCATAGAGCTGGCAGCAGTATGAGGAGAATATATAGTGGCTGCATGACACAGCCTGGAGTTGGAAGCAGCATAAGGAGACCATATAGTGGCTGAATGACACAGTGTGGAGGTGGCAGCAGCATGAGAAGACTATATAGTGGCTGAATGACACAGCCTGGAGTTTGCGGCAGCAAGAGGCTGAATGACACAGCATGGAGGTGGTGGCAGCATGAGGAGACTGTATAGTGGCTGAATGACACAGCGTGGAGGTGGCGGTAGCATGAGGAGGAAAACAAATAGTGGCTGAATGACACAGCATGGAGGTGGCGGCAGCATGAAGAGACCACATAATGGCTGAATAGCACAGCCTGGATTTTGCAGCAGCATGAGGAGAACATATAGTGGTTGAATGACACAGCCTGGATGTGGCGGAAGCATGAGGAGACCATATGGTGGCTGAATAACACGGCATGGAGGTGGCAGCAGCACGAGGAGACCATAAAGTGGCTGAATGACATAGCCTGGAGGTGGCGGCAGCATGAGGAGAACATATAGTGGCTTAATTACCCAGCCAGGAGTTGGAGGGAGCATGAGGAGAACATATAGTGGCTGAATGACACTGCCTGGAGTTGGCGGCAGCATATAGTGGCTGGATGACACAGCCTGGAGTTTTCGGCAGCATGAGGAGGACATATAGTGGCTGAATGAGACAGCCTGGAGGGGGCAGCAGCAGCAGCATCAGAAGTCCTGAAAGTGACCCGGTGACATAGTGGGGCGGTGGGTGGCAATACCAGTACCCGGTGAAGAAGGTGGGTGAAAAAAGGACAACTTGGCATCAGATGCGTGGCTTCAGGCAGGTGGAAGGATCAGAATCATAGCTGAGGCAGGTAGACAGAAGAAAACGGTCTCTTTTGTAAAAATGATGTTTTGTGCACAAGTATGTATTGAGGATATGCATTATGTAAAGCTTAGCTTTTAATAATATGCTTAGGATAAAATATATGGACCTATTTTTTTTTTTTTTAAATCAAGCAAAAGAAAAGTTGTGCAAAAAATACCATGTGCCACCTACACCACCAAGTATTGATGTTATGCAAAGATCTCTAAAATATGGAAGGGAACAACGTATGGTCTATTGTAACAGGTGGGGGTAAAAACTTCCCCTGTAAGGCCCTACTCTTGCATTATTAATTCCCTTCTTGGCAAGTGTTACTCGCCCTAAAAAGGGCCGCCCACACAGGGCTCCATATTTCCACCTACAAACAGCGCTGCCATCAGGGGGGTACAACCAGTATCCCAGTAAGGGACCCGGAGCCCCAGGGGGGCCCGACTGGGCTCAAACCTTCTTTTTTTTTTCTTTTGCGAATCACTCAGTTACTGTCACTCACTAGCCACTGGTGGGTGTCACTATACAATGACTGACTGACTGTACTCTTTACAGGCAGTCAGTCACACCAGAGAGGGGGGACTGCCGCTATCATCACGTTAATTTTATTTCTTTTTTTTTAATTACTGAGGCTCGATCAGCCAGTCCCAGCCCTGCCCTGTCTGCAGCTGTGGTCCGGATCGGGGGCTGGAGCAAGAGGGAGCGCCATGTGGCTGCAGCTGGAATGAGACGTGCCTGTGTGTGGCCGTCAGTTACCAGCAGGCCAGTGAAGTCGGCCCACGTGTCCCTCCTCTCCCTACCTGGCGCCGCAATAGAGGAGCGGAGCGGCCGGCTACACTGCACACAGGTACTAACTTATATGGGCACATTGTATGTTTGTATGATGGCTGTGTGTGTATGTATATAGGGGCTGTGTATGTGGGCAGTGTATGTTTATGGGGCTGTGTTTGTGTGTATATGGGGGCTGTTTATGTGTGTGTATTTAGGGGCAGTGTATGTGTGTATATGGGGGCTGTGTATGTGTGTGTATATTGGGGCAGTGTATGTGTATGGGGCTGTGTATATGTGTATGGGGCAGTGTAGATGTGTATGGGGGCAGTGTATATGTGTATGGGGGCATTGTATATGTGTATGGGGCCGCGTGTGTGTATGGGGCTGTGTATGTGTGGGTATATAGGGGCAGTGTATGTGTATGGGGCAGTGTATATGGTATGGGGCTGTGTATGTGTGTATATGGGGGCTGTGTATGTGTTTATATAGGGACAGTGTATATGGTATGGGGCTGTGTATATGGTATTGGGTTGTGTATGTGTGTATATGGGGGCTGTGTATTTGTGTGTATATAGGGGCAGTGTATGTGTATGGGGGCAGTGTATATGTGTATGGGGCAGTGTTTATGGAATGGGGCTGTGTATGAGTGTATATGGGGTCTGTGTATGAGGAGTGTGTGTGGGGGGCTGTGTATGGGGGGCGGAGGGGCTGTGTATGTGGTTGTGGGGACTTTGTGTGTGTGTAGGATTGCCACCCAGACGGTATTTTTAATTTGGCGCCAGTAATTTAATATGAAAAATACCAGAATAAAATTAACCCCGGATGCAGCAGTGCAACCGCCTCTCACTGTACTAATTGGCTGGGGCCCCAGATGCTGAACAGGCATCGCTGAGGCCACTTTAAATCAGTGAGTTGCAGCAGTGACGAGTGAGGTCCTCTTGGGCCGAGGACCCGCGCAGGAGGACGTCACTCGTCACTGTCTGTGCCGCCGTAACTGAAAGCCCACCGGTGCCAACAGACTGCCTCTAGACTGCCTCTAGGTACAGGCAGCTCTCTAGACCGCCAGCGAGGAAATAAAGGAGGGGGTCAAATTAAAATGCAAAGTATGGTGGGGTGAAGTGGGGTGGGGTAAGGTATTGTTGGAGTTAATCAATTAAATCAATCAATTTAAATGGCATTTTAATTGATCTGAATCAGGAAAGTGTCAATTAAAATGGCACAGGAGGATCAGGAGGGGACTGAAATTATCCCCTCTGATCCTCCTGGGCTATTTTTTTATTCCCCCCCCCCCCCCCCCTCTGATCCCCCTGTGTCATTTCAATCCTTCCCCTCTAATCCCTCCTGTGCCATTCCAATCCCCCTTCTGACCCACCTGTACCATTTCAATCCTCCCATCTGATCCACCCTGTGTCATTTCAATCCCCCCTCTGATCCCCTGCGTATCATTTAATTCCCTCCCCTGTGCAATTTCAACTGCCCCCCTCTGATCCCTCCCCTGTACTATTTTAATCCCCTTCTGATTCCTCTGTGCCATCACGTGATGCGACGTGTATGGGCATGGGCGTAGCTTCCTGTGATGTCACACACATATAATTAGTTATGCAAATTACCATGGCAATTTTTGGAAAAAAGGTGGCAACTCTATGTGTGCTAAAGGAAAGTGTATGCGTGTATTGTGGGCTGAGTATGTGTGTGTGGGGGCTGTGTATATGTATATAGGGGCTGTGTATATGTATATGGGGGCTGTGTATGTGTATATGGGGGCTGTTTGTGTGTGGGGGCTGTGTATGTGTGTGGGGTGAGATGTGTATAGGGTCTGTGCGCACATGCGTGTTAGGCAATATTGATGTGGAGTTTGTATAGAGTTGGGGATGGTGCTTTCGAAAGGAGCCTAAAATGTATGTCCATCAGGTTCTGCAGAAACAAGTCAGAGCTGGGAGAACTCTTCATGGAGGTCCAGACCCGATTGAAAAGGAAAGGAAATTTGAACGACTCCGATCAGAGAAGACGTCGCCTGTGAGTCATGTCATTGTAATCACCTACACTGTCAGCAGACACTTTCTGGATTCTACCTCTGTAGGGTCAGTGGGGGAGATTTATCACAACCTGTAGAGAGGAAAAGTGATGCAGTTGCCCATAACAACAATCTGATTGCTTCTATTGATTTTTCAAAGGCTTTCTTAAAAATTAAAGAAGCCACCTGATTGGTTGCTATGGACAACTTTTCCTCTCACAGGTTTTCATAAACTTCCCCCAGTATGTGGGAATATTCACAATTTTTTGGGGCAGTTTTACAGTAACCAGAATAGGGTATATTTGATTATAACAGAGTGTGGCACAGTTACATTCTTTGCAGGACAGTGTTTTACTGCACTGCCCTCTGCTGTAATCTAATTAAAAATACATTATCAGAAAAAGTAAATTTGGTGGGGGGGGCGGGGGTCCCTGGGGGCAGACTCAGGGACAGGCCACCAGGGGGAAGGGGGTCCAAGCCTTAACCTGTGTAAGGGGCCCCAAAATCTCTGATGGAAGCCCTGCCTACAATCACTGCCATTTCCCAGGGTTTTTAGGTGAAAATAGGGATTGGTTCCTGTGTGAGGTCTCCCTTTGTAGGGCGAGTAACACTTGCCAAGAAGGGAATTAGTAATGCGAGTGTAGGGCCTTACACAAGAAGTTTTTACCCCCACCGGTTGCAATGAACCATGCATTGTTCCCTTCCACCTTTTAGAGGTCTTTGAATCACATCAATACTTGGTAGAGTAGGTAGCACATAGTGTTTTTTGCACACCTTTCTTTTTGTTTGATTACAAAAAAAATTTGGTACATACATTTTATTTTTTTCCTAAGAATATTATTAAAAGTAAAATTTTACGTGATGCATATCCTCAATAATTACTTGTGGTCTGATGCGGCGGAATGTCTATAACCGGGGAGCAGTGGCTTAAATGTTTTGTACTATCCATATATGTGAAGTGTTGGTGTGGCACCATGGTCAATCTATTCTGATGCACCTGGCATTGGTGGGTGAAAATTCTGGCTCATCCATGCCTGATTCATCTTCACAAAGATCAGTCTCTCCACATTTTTCGTGGACAGATGAGTTCTCCTTGGGGTGACTATGGGTCCCACCGCACTAAACACCCGCTCTGATGGCACACTACTGGCCGGACAGGACAGCTTTTCCAGGGCAAACTGTAAGCTGCGGCCACAAATCAATTTTGGCTGCCCAGAAGTCCAGCGCATCTTTAAAGTGTGTTGGCATGGTCATATCAAGGTATGCCAAGACCTGCTGCTTCAGGTCCTGCTCCAGGTCTACCTGCTGCTGATGAGTTGCTTCACTATGCCGGTGAAGAAAGCTACTCATCAGCGACTGTAGAGTTAGGCTGCTGCTGATGGAGCTGGTACTGCTCCTGCAACCCCACCCCTCCCCAGCAGCCATGGCAGTGGAAGGTGAGCGCAGAGGGCCCCCCGAGTCAGACCTGTGAGAGGATGGCGCAGATAGCCAACTAACTACATAGGATGTCTCTGTTGTAGGTCAGTTTGTCCTCCCTCTCAGTGTGTGTAAAAAGGGCTACTATTTCGTGCTGGTAGTGAGGGTCCAATAAGGTGGAGAGCCAGAAGTCATCTCGCTGCCAAATGGTGACAATTCGGCAGTCACTACGCAAGCAAGTGAGCCTGCATCGTGCCATTTGTACAGGGACTCCCTGTCTCCATCTCCACTGCATACTGCCACGGTGTCTGGGACCAACGGCTTGAGAGCGTGGATGTGGAACCGGCGTGACCTTTCCAAGTTGCTGTTGTGGCTGTGCAGGAACCACGTTCACCCAGTCGGCCGTTAAGGACATGTTTTGTCACTGACCGTAGTTACAGCTCCTCACGTCGGTGCTGCAGTGCACCTTGGAACACACCGACAGGCTCAAGGACTGGCCCACCTTCTGTTCCACGAAATTGTGCAGGGCTGGTACTGCCTTCTTCACAAAGAAATTATGGCTTGGGACTCTCCGACTCGGCTCGGCACAAGCCATCAGTTCTCTGAAAGGTGCAGAGTCCACTACTTGAAAAGGGAGGGACTGCAGCACCAGCGACCTGGACAGGAGCACATTCAGCTTCTGCGCCATGATGAGTGGGCGCATAATACTGTTGTCTCTTGGACATGGCTTCGCCAATTGATTTCTGGCGGAATGACTGATTCGAAGTAGGAGGAGCAGGAGCATCTAACGACAGAAGACGGGTAAGACACACAGCTCCCTTCGCCTGAGGTGGTGGAGCTTTGGCTGGCTGAAACAGAGAGTGGCATGCCAGTGGGTGATGCAGCAGGCTGGACCACAACATCCCAGGCCATTTTATGGTGATGCTGCATATGTTGACGCAGGGCCGTGGTGCCAACATTGGGATCCTGGCAACACTTCACCTTCTGCCAACACATCTTGCATGTGGCCAGGTTAACATTCTCTTGCTTGATAAAAAACTGCCACACCGCCAAGAAGCTGATTTTCCCACCAACAGTCCGCACTGATTGACTGCCACTGCCGCCGACTCCTGGGACCCGTGTTCCTCTACCTCCCGTGATAGTAGTCTGCCGCAAAGCAGGTGGTCTACCCCAGGCATGTTTGGCAACAGACTTTGCACTTCTGCCACAATGCTGAGTGCCAACCATGCTATCACTTTGCTGGCTCAGCTGCTGCCTCACGGGCAACCTGCAACCCTTTTCTTTTGATGATGATGAATCACCTTCTGCACCTGGCTCCCAAGTGCGATCGGCTTCCTCATCATCGAGTTGTGTCTGCACGTCACTGATGTCTTCCTCAGGTTCCTTAGCAGTGTCTGCTTCAGGAGCCTGAATGCTCGCAACTCCACCTACCACGCCACTCTCATCCCTACTTGCCCGCCTAGCGGAGGAAGCGGCAGATGTCTCCTCCACTTCTTGGCTGGGCAGTAGCTGCTGACTCTTCTCTAGTGGATCATCCTCACTAAATAGTGGAGCTGAACCCACAGCATAAGATACTTCTGTGGGGGAGAGAACAGCCAAGGACAGAGGCTATAGGAGGACAGGGACTGCTCCCGGCGCATGCTAACTGAAGGTTGTGTCTGAGGAACCCATCGACTGTTGACTGAGGGTGTCAGATGTGACTTGTGATGAAGGGGATGACCGTGTTAACAATCGATGACAGCAGATGGGTTGCTGGCCAAGACACGACCGCTAGCTGATACCGGGAGCTCAGGCCTCTCGCTGCGATTCCTGCTGCCCCTCTCCCCTAGTCTGCTGCAACCTCTGCCTGATTAATTTAGGCCTCTGCCACTCCTCTGTGCACTTCCTGGCACTTCTCTGCTTGACATACTTAGTGCGTATATGAGGGAAGGACAGTACGCTCCACTATGCTTAAAACAGTATTTGTCTTCAACACCAGCTGGTGTGTACTTTTGGCTGACCTATCACAGTATTTAGTTGAAACGGAATTTTTTTTATTGTGCGACAAAATTGATTAAAAAATGCCCTTTTGTAAATTTTGGGGGCTTCCGTTTCTACGCAGTGCATATTTCGGTAAAAATTACAGCTTATCTTTATTCTGTAGGTCCATATGGTTAAAATGATACCCTACTTATTTAGGTTTGATTTTGTATTATTTCTGAAAAAAATCATAACTACATGCAGGAGAATTTTTTTGCGCGTCTACGTCATTGACTGTGCGGTTTAATTAAAGATATATTTTTATAGTTCAGACATTTCCGCACCCGGCGATACCACATATGTTTATTTTTATTTACACAGTTTATTTTTTTTAATGGGAAAAGTGGGGTGATTCAAACTTTTATTAGGGAAGGGGTAAAATAATTTTTTATTTTATTTTTTTACACTTTTTTTTTTTTTGCTGTGTTATAGCCCCCCCTGGTGGCAATTATACTGCACATACCGATCTTATACACAGATCATTGCCATGCATTAGCACGGCAAAGATCAGTCGATTGCTCAAGCCTGAATTTCAGACTTGGAGCAATCAATCGCCGATCGGATGCGATGGAGGCAGGTAAAAGACTCTCCTTCTGCGTCCTAGCTAATCGGGACATCGCTATTCCATCGCGATGGTCCCGATCACCGGGCGAAGGGCGTACCTGTCCTTAAGAGGTTATGACTTTAACAGGAACAAAATAGTACACCACTTAGATGTACATATGTGATATGCACTTATGAGGGGAGGACAATGCGCTCCAGTATGCTTAAAACAAAATCAGCAGTTCACACCAGTGCTGCAGCACATAGTCGCTGTGTACTACACCCAAAATTGCACTTTCTCTCAATCTCACTCCTTTCCCTATCAGTGCTTCAAGGCTGAATTTGGGCTTGAGGTGAATCGCTGCTGTAAAAAAGCTATTCTTTGCAAAACACTGCTCTCTCTTCCTCTCTGCAATAGAACGCTGATGTGACTGGGAGGTGAATTGCTGCTGTAAAAATGCTTTTCTGTGCAACACACACTGCTGTCTGCCCCCCCCCCCCCCCTCTCTCTCTCTCTCTCTCTCTCTCTCTCTCTCTCTGCAACAAAAGGCTGAAGTGACTGGCTGCAAGATGGCTGCCAATTATATAGGGCTGTGACATCACATTGGTGGCTGGCATCTGATAGGCTGCATGCTGCATGTGATTCAGGTTCATCCCGCCGACCCTTTCTCCCACCTTCCCAGGATTCATTGCCCCATGTCCCCACATGTAGATCTGCCATTTTAGATGCCCTGGAGCCTGGACCACACTAAATGGAGTTTAATGAAGCAACTTGCTCGATCGAATCGCAGCGATATTCGCATTTGTTGCAAAATTAATTTTCCCTGATATTCGTAACAAATTCGGATTCATCAGATTCGATTCACTCATCCCTAAATACGATCACCATGATTCCGTATATTATTTTTTAAGTTCTTGGTTGGGTTGCTGTGCCCACTCAAAGAAAGAGATGAATACTGTAATGTGAGAAAACTGATTTAAAATGCATATTTTATGCATAAAATGTCCCCTATATTTAACCCTATGGAATATAGAGCACAACCTGTCACACTAATACAAAAAACACATATGGGTATAAAGTAAATAATATTGTTTTAGCCCAATGACTATTCAATATCTAATGAATAAATTAGATTTTCATGACATTTATTTCCCTGTTATGTTGGCAATGTCTTATTCCTTTATGATAAATATCAATTTCTGTCCTTTAGGAATGAAGATGCAGTTTTCACAAGTAGCATTGCAAAAGAAAGATGGAGCAGAGCAATACAAAAGGTAAGGCAATACCCCTATTTACAGTCTACTGTAGAAAATAAAAATTATTTTACTTTTGATTTCATGCAAATAATCTTTTGTGTTTTTTTAATTTTTATCTAGCCTAAATCTATAATTCATAAACTGCATCTTCATATTAAATTTCTATTGTAGGAATATTTTCTAGTATGTAATAACAAAAAAAGTATTTAATTATTCATTTATCCAAGCCCAAAAGTCCCTCATTCTTTTAAACTGTACAAATCTTAAAGGAAACATATTGTCAGGAAATGACCTATTGTTCAAGTTTTTATGTTAAAATTATTTTAAGAAATAAATTATACATTTTTTGTTCAGTCTCAATTATATTTAAATAAAATCCTGAAACTTTCACAGTGGCCACTGTTTGCCACAATAAGGCTACATTACAATGAAAAGGCAACATCTCTAAAATACGCTGTGGATTTGTTACATGTGACCCTACCCTTAAAGGGGTACTCTGGTGGAAAACATTTTTTTTTTTTTAAATCAACTGGTGCAAAAAAGTTAAACAGATTTGTAAATTACTTCTATTAAAAAAATCTTTACCCTTCCAGTACTTAATAGCAGCTATATGCTACAGAGGAAATTCTATTCTTTTTTTTGTCTTGTCCACAGTGCTCTCTGCTGACATCTGTATTAGGAACTGTCCAGAGCAGGAGAAAATCCCCATAGCAAATCTATGCTGCTCTGACTAGCTGTGTTAGCAGAGAGCAGTGTGGACAAGACAAAAAAGAAATGAAAAAAAATAATAGAATTTCCTCTGTAGAATACAGCAGCTGATAAGTACTGGAAGGGTAAAGATTTTTTTTATAGAAGTAATTTACAAATCTGTTTTACTTTCTGTCACCAGTTCATTTACTCCACCGGAGTACCCCTTTAAGGTAATTAGGGCAGTTTACATTGTCCCTTTCCTTTAAAGAGGACCTGTGACCAACCCCCAAAATTTTAGATTTTACTGTCAATAAATATCATTGTGCTTCCTGATCACACACCTTAATACAGTTTCTAGATACACCCTTCCGTTCTTTTGCTATGTGGGTTTATAGCTTGTTTGACAATTCAGGGAATCAGTCAGATGGGTGTAAACTTAATTTTAATGATCAGGGTGACTATTAGGTGATGGGTGGTATTATAAAGTCAGGGAGTGTGAATGTTGTACATTGACATGTGTATATGAGTAATAAATACTCCCTTAATGTATAATCCCACCAATCACCTGATATTTACTCCTATTAAAATAAAGCTCATGTCAACTGACTGATTCCCTGAATTGTCAGACAAACCCAAATTTCTTGGCAATAGAAGGGAAAATGAAGAAACTGTAAAAAGGTTTGCGATCAGGACACCATAAGCTATTTAAAGATAATGCAATCTTATTTTTGGGGAGTTGGCCACATGTCCTCTTTAACAATGGCCTCTGCTCAGATCACAGAGCATGCCTATACCATTCTCCTCTGGAAGTCAATTAGTCCTTCCCAAACTGCAAGTTCTTACGGTCCTTATGGCCAACTATAAAGCATACCACAGAATTGCTTTAAACAGAGCAAGAAAGATGGCCACCCATATAACTATGCACATAAAATTAATAAATCTACAACCAGAAAAAAACAGACAAAAAAGGTTTTCAGCCAAAACACACATAGGTGTAGATGTCATCCACATGGTCTCCTTTAAGGTTCTGCTGGTCAAGTTATACATGTATACGTTATAATATTCACAGCCTAGGTGAGTAGAACTACTTATAGTACTACTTAATAGCAAGCCCAATGCTAATTATACCTACCTTAATACACTGATACATTCCTTTTTTTTTTTTTTTTACCTCGTGTTAGATTTGATCTGTGACAAATGCTGAACACTATCCATTTTTTTTTAAAGTCCCTATACTAGGCAGCATTGTGTTATCAGCATACATTGTTATACATGTTTATAATATATGGTGTTCCCCCACATATAGTTAATGTATAAACCCACATATAGTTTAATGTATCTAAAATACCATGCATCTATGTTTTATAGAGGGGGATTTTGTTGTATAAATTATGCATTATTTCTCAGTTAAAAAATTAAGCTATTTTTTATCACTTGGTTTATGTGTATACTTTCTAAACGGTTATTTTGGTATGGGATATACTTTATAATATTGCCTTGAAATCATGTGTATGTGGGGGGGGGGATGTTATCTTGTTTGTACATGTGGGGCTCATTTGTAAAATTTTATTTATTACATAGGATTAACAAAAACATGATTTTACTTTGTGTAGGTTTGAATTATATTTAGTCTGCAGCCTAGTGATAGTTCTTATAAAGGAACAGTATGACTTTAATTAAGATATGTATGTATCTCCTGCTGTAATTGGTTTAGCTACATGCCATGTTTATGACTTTATTGCTTTGGCTGCAATATCTTAAAATATAGTACAACTTTACAACCCATAAATCATTATTGTTAAAAACATATTCCTGTGTTTAAATATATTAGAACTTTACAACACATAAATCATTATTGTTAAAACTATATTCCTGTCTTTAAATATATTAGAACTTTACAACCTATAAATCATTATTGTTAAAACTTTATTCCTGTGTTTAAATATATTAGAACTTTACAACCTATAAATCATTATTGTTAAAAATATATTCCTGTGTTCCAATATATTGAATACATTGCTGGAGCTGGAAAAATAAGTAAATAAATAAATAAATAAATACATACATATATATATATATATATATATATATATATATATATATATATATACTAACCCCCTGTAGCTCCCACTGCAGCTCTCATTGTGGCTCCTTTTGCCCCCCTCCCCCCTCATTGCTTAAGTTTTCTGCCTGCTTCAGAAAAAAAAAAGGTTGGAGCAGGACCTGCCCAATCACTGGCTATATTGGTGTCCCATTTTGGCCAGTGATTGGCTTAAAGGGGTACTCCACTGACACAGCGTTCGGAACTATTTGTTCCGGACGCTGGGTGCGGGCTGCGGGGGTTGTGATGTCACAGCCAGGCCCCTGTTGACATCACACCATGCTCCCTCAAATGCAAGTCTATTGGAGGGGGTGTGGTGGCTGCCACGCCCTCTCCCATAGACTTGCATTGAGGGGGTGTGGCATAACATCATAAAATGTTCCGAATGCTGGGGCAGTGGAGTACCCCTTTAGCAGGCAGGTCCTGCTCCAAACTCTTTCAGAAGATGGCAAAAGAGAGTAGCAATAGGGGACCAAAAGGAGCAGCATAAAAAACTGCAGGGGTAGGTAAGTATCTTTTTTTTTTTTTATGTCAGCCTCAGCAATATCAATTATTTTATAGCACCAAAATATCCCTTTAATGTTCTTTATTATCTTAATCAATGTAAATAGTGTTGGATGCCACTATTAATATTTTAGAGCTAATTTTTTTACGCATAATCTGAATCATATGAATAAGGATTCTTTCACACTTTCACTCATTGGGGGAGCCAGGGAGAATAGCAGGATAAAAAATACTGCTTGCGCCATATTTGTCTGTCGCTATTCCCCTAAAGAAACAAAGGCGCCTGTCAGCCCCCATAATACTAAATGGGAGTCATAGGGACCCGTTGTTGCCCGTTGCTCCCTATCACGAGAACGGACATTAAAGTCACAAAAGAAAAAAAAAGGAGACTTTAACAGCCGTTCTTGACAAGGAGCAATGGCAGTGTGAAAAAGGCCTAAGAGAACAATAATGCAAAGATGATATCTCATGTATAAAATTATTTCTACTGTGGTTCTTACCCTCATATGCATGTTAGGAAGTTAAATGGTATAAAAGTCTTGCCTTTGTAGCACAAAATAACTGGTCAGACTGAAAACTTTATGCAAGCTCTTTACCCTATTGGTGGTTAAAGGGGTACTCCGGTGAAAACCTTTTTTCTTTTAAATCAACTGGTGGCAGAAAGTTAAACATATTTGTAAATAACTTCTATTAAAAATTCTTAATCCTTCCAGTACTTATTAGCTGCTGAATGCTACAGAGGAAATTCCTTTCTTTTTGGAACACTGATGACATCACGAGCACAGTGCTCTCTGCTGACATCTCTGTCCATTTTAGCAACCATGCATAGCAGATGCATAGCAGAGGTATCCCACTAAGGACAACAATAAATTAAGCATTATTATTATTATTATAATAACGTCAGCAGAGAGAACTGTGCTTGTGATGTCATCAGAGAGCATTCCAAAAATAAAATAATTTCCTCTGTAGTATTCAGCAGCTAATAAGTACAGGAAGGATTAAGATTTTTTAATAGAAGTAATTTACAAATATGTTTAACTTTCTGACACCAGTTGATTTAAAAGAAAAAAGGTTTTCACCGGTGTACCCCTTTAATGAAATAAAAATATTGTCTTGCCTAAAGGCTCCGTGATGTACGCTTATGTCAGGATGGTAACATAGGCACAGAAGCCGTGCCTGCATGTTTAGCGTGGGGATTGATGACTGGGCTTCTATAATAACAGTAAGGATTAGAGAAATTCTGGTCTTGATTATTTAGCCCCTGAGGTCCTGCAGCCTCTTAGCCAGGGGCAAACACAAGGGAGGTTTTATGTTTTTCTCACTCTCTTGTGCCCCTTTTAACTTTATGATGAAGTAATAGAGTCCAGAGTCGCCAGCTCATACTTAAAGTGCTTAAAGTGCTGCAGGAAGACTCAATGCATGTGGGTGTAATGTATTGATATTGGTATTTATCAAAGGATTTATGTGTTTTTTTTCACGTAACTTTGGTGCAATACTTTACCACGGTGTCTTTTTGTGCCAAAGTTTGGCGCATCTTCTCCACTGTCATTTTTACAACTTTCTCAAAATCACACGTTCCTGTGTGTGATTTTAACTTTAGTCAGTAATTCATCATTTGCACCAATCGGCGCAAATCCCTGTTTTTTTTGGCGCAAATCCCTGCCAAGAAATTTTACACATGGAAAACACACTTGGCAATGTCATAAAATGTAAAGGCGTCAAAATACATAAATTTATTTTTTTTTTTCTGAAAGCAGTGATGCCTCCAGGGCTGCTCAATACTATCCTGCGACATAGTTGTCTCTGAGGGACCTTCACCCTCCGTTGAGCCAGCATTGGACATGGCCACACAGGTTCAGGAAAGGTAAGCACTAAAGCAGTGGTCTCCAACCTGTGGACCTCCAGATGTTGCAAAACTACAACTCCCAGCATGTCCGGACAGCCAATGGCTGTCCGGGCATGCTGGGAATTGTAGTTTAGCAAATCTGGAGATCCGCAGATTGAAGACCACTGCACTAAAGTAACAAAAAAAAAAAAAAAAACTACCCAAGTTGAAAATAAAATCCATTTCACATGGTATAAATCCCATAAATCCCACAAAAGAAAATAACTCACGTCGCTTGCTGATATACTGCAGGAGGGACTCCGAAATGGCTGCTCTACAGGGTAAAATACGCGTCCTCTGTGGTGGTAAGTTCTGTATAAAAGGCGCTGTGAACAGCTGATTTCAACATTTGAGCCAAAATTACTAACAACTTGCACCAAGTGATAAATTTGGTACATGTCCACGAAAACCAAAGTGGAAAAAAAAGGGTAAAAAGAAACGGTCAACAGGTAAAATTGATAAATACCCCCCATTATCTGGCCTGCTTGTGCTAACAGCACCGCCACAGCCTGGAAGAGGCTTGCAGCCTGAGCAGCAATGTTCATCATGGCAATCGGTTTAGATCACCATTCGTTTTCTGTACTGGCATTTTTTACTGTATGTAGGCACTAAGAGGACATTTTATGTGTGGGGCACTAATAAAGCAATTTCTGTGTGGAGCAGTAAGGGGTAACATTGTTCATAGGTAGCACTAAGGGGACACTTTAACTGTGTTGGGAGCAGTATTACTGTGCATACACAATGGAAGCACTATAACAATCTAGGTGCACTGTGTTTTTAGAGGGTAACTATAGTCATGATGGCAAAAGGAGCAGTAACAGGCACAGGATAGTGCTATAAAATGCGCCAGAGAATGGGAAGTGTTTATACAGGGTAGAGAATCGGCGGAGTGGGTGCTGATGAAGCAGAGAGACATTCTGAAAACAAAAGTTGTAGATGAAAGAAGTTGTCATGGCAGTCTGCGCCAAGTAAACAAGTACAGTTAAAGTGAACTATTCCAATGATCTACTGTGGGTCACTGGAGGTAACTGTACTGTTATTAGGTATACAGTATGCAGCGCACAGTATATTGCCACAGTAAGTCTTTGCACATTGTGCCGATTGGCTATCTTCCTTTGTTTCTGATAATTGTCGTACAACCATAGTGCTTTTTTTACAGTTTGTGACATTCGTTTTTTTCCTAATTACCATTGCACTGTTGATGCATAGGAATATTTCATATATAAGCATAAGGAATGCTTGACAGGTTCATGTAACAAGAATATCTCTTTAAAAGGCTAAAAATAATATACATATGCTGCTGTCTTTGATATACATTGATACTATACTCTTTACAGGAGGTCTAATAGCCCAGCTTTAGAAAACATTAGAGACGTTATTAATGTCTGATAGTAAACTGCTTGACCTACACAAATGGTCCAAGTATGCAGCCATAAATGTGACAAGATGCATTTATTCGCATAGGAGTGATTCAGAGCGCTCCTATAAATGTCATCTAGGCCAGGCCCATTGGTAATGTTGTTAAGAAAGCCTAGTTTAGAATACAAATTCAACTGGAATGATGTCCACTATACACTATGTACATTATACACGATGTAGCTATAAAGATAGATGAGTGATCAACCCGCTTCCTTCATTTCCGTATTTAGTAGATGGGATTCTTGCATTGTGGCTTTTTGTGTCACAATAGTTATATTCAACAGGTAAAGAGGTGATGATTTACACAAACTGCAGTATGGGGGAGCTGGAGGATTTGGAAGAAAACTGGTAAATTCCAGTTGAAACAGTAGTTAAGATTAATTATATAAAACAGCACAGAAAAACAGTACAGTGACCCCTCGACTTATGATGGCCTCGACATATGATCATTTCAACATATGATGGCCTCTCAGAGCCCATCGTATGTTGAAGGCAGCCTCGACATATGATGCTGCTGTGTGTCGGGGCCATCGTACAAACAGTTATCTGACAGCGCTGACAACTTCAGCAACTGACAGATAGTTGTTTAATGTCCCCGTGTGCCCCGTTCTGCCTCCTGTTACTCACATGCTGTTCTGCTAACTCATACAGGCTTCCACTGTGAGCTCCGTGTAAGCCCCCCCCCCCCCCCCAGTGCCGCCATAGCCAATAGCCTGCAGCATCTTGCTGCAGGCATCCAATGAGCTGCTGGCTGCCCTCCCCTTCCTTTATTAAGGAGCTGTAGTCGGCAGGATCATAATGGAGGACATTCTGTCCCCCCTGAAGATATTTAAAGAACTGTACAGTACTGTATGCGATGTCAAACATCACATACAATACATATACACACACTATACGCCCCATACATCAATGTTTCCCTATCAGTGTGCCTCCAGCTGTTGCAAAACTATAACTCCCAGCATGCCCAGACAGTCAATGGCTGTACATGCATGCTGGGAGTTGTAGTTGTGCAACAGCTGGAGGCACCCTAGTTTGTTAAACACTCCCCATACACTCCACATACAATGGTTATCCCAGAACCAATTAGCAGTTTCCCATAGAGATATGTATTCAACATACAATGGTTCCGAGGCCCCAGAACCAATTACCATTTTTACATAGACATATGTACTCGACATATGATGGTTTCAACATATGATGGTTCTCCTGGAACCAATTAATATCATATGTTGAGGGACCACTGTATATGAAAACAAGCTGTCATTCAAAGAACCCTATAAAATATATAGCCAAAAGAGCATGCACACCACGTTTTGATCCTTCAGTGGCTGACTGGCAGAAGAATTCCAAAACCCGCTGCTGCTGTACCCATGTTGCACCCCATTTAATTTAATGAGCCAGATGGAGTCAGCTACTGAGTCCAGTTAGGTAACTTTCCAACCATATCCAGCTTCTGGCTTGGACTGAAAATTGCAGCAGAGCAAGGTTTTCAGCCATATACAGGCAGAAAATGAACCAACTGGAGTAACTAGCTGATGCCATCTGACTCTTTGAATTGAATGGGGTATGACATGGGTGCAGCAGAGATCCGGGGGTTACTGGTTTAGAAATTCTCACTGGAGGCTCAGAATGTGGTATGAATGCATCTTAAGATGTATCAGATAACACAGAAAATACACATTGCTTACAGATAAATAAAAAAACATTAAAATGTGGCATTCCACTTCAAGGCTGGTTTCACACTAGCATTTGCTGCCTTTTTTTATTCTTTCACTTTTAACTGGTGGGACTAGAACTGGATTGTGTACCAGTTGAAAAGGACACTGAAAAATGAAAAAAGGAATCTGATTGGTTGCTATGTTCAACTCAGCAACTTTTCCTCCGGATACGTTTTGATAAATCCCCTCCAATTACTTTCTCTCTTACTTTTATGGCCAATCAAAGCACATGCTGCTCTCTTCTATGCCATAGTGCTGGAGAAATGACACTGGTATTTATACAAGGGACAGTGCTACGGAGCTGGATGTGGATCCTCTAACCTGTGTGGCTGATGACTCGGAGCGTATAGGGGAGCAGAGTCTAAGGTGCCGCTGGTCTTCACCAGAGCCTGCCGCAAGGCAGTATGGGCTTGCTGCGGCAGGCAAGACCCAGGTCACTACCCCTGACACGGCTCGACCACACAGGTAGCTGGATACCGAAGGTTAAGGCGTAGTCAGACATAACAAAAGGTCAAGGCAGGCAACAAAGGTGCAAAGTCAAATAACGTAGCGGGAAGGTCTGGACACACGGATAAGGAAAACAAGCAACAAGGAATGCTTAATCTCAGGCTAGTGGCACTAAAGATCCGGCAGGGAAGAGGGGGAGGTGCAGGAACTTATAGACAAGTGTCAGGTGTGTGACATAATTATGGGCGCATTGGCCCTTTAAATTTGAGAGCTCCAGCGCTGAGAAGCAGCAGTGGATGAGTCAGAGGAGTATGTTCTCCCTATTTTTGTGTGGGTTTCCTTCAGGTACTCCAGTGTCCTCCAAAACATACTGGTAGGTTTATTTGGAATTGTTATTGTGACCCACAATAGGGACAGGGACCGATTTTAGTAATGACAAGCTCTGTATAGCATAGCCAAATAGATGGGTGCTATATTAATAAGGGAATAAATATTGTTATCACAACCACTTGGTGGTCAGACATAGATGCACATATATATATATATATATATATATATATATATATATATATATCAAGGATCGACGCAGCACTCCAAAGAAAGGTGATTTATTTTCTCATGTTAGGCAGTACAACGTTTTAGCTATACTATGGATGGACTTTGATCGGGTCTTTTAGCGCTGGAACTGCATACACCAAGGACTGATAAGTAGTGCTGCAAATTTGGATAAATATATACATATATATATATATATATATATATATATATATATATATTTTATAATCTCACTATGGATTATATTGAGCCATGAGGAAAGGTAAGGAAGGACACATCAGTATTAGTCCATACATCAAGTTGGTGGCCCTTTTCCTACTCTATTGCAGTGTTAAGCTATCGTACATAGGACATCTCCTCTCCACATGCCCCTGACTATTACATGAATGGGAAGGTGAACAGGAACACTCACACTGCCAAGAAAAGGGAAGAAATTATTTAAACTAACGGGGTACATAAAAATAGATAGGGACATTGCAAAGATAAGGACACTGCAAAAAAAATTGGTACGAAATCAAAACAGGCCCCATTATGGTGCTAGGTTTTGCCACTTGGATCCATTGGGATCCATAGGGATTGTTTTCTACTCCATTTGCACATTCTCTTCTACTTGCTAGCTGGCAATACAGTTCCTCTGCATAAGAAAGTATAAAAAAAAAAAAGCCATATAATAGTGTGAACATAAGCACAATATAATTGCATGATTGCAATTGCAGATAAGGTGAGGTGGGAAGATCATAGGCCTAACTAAAAGAAACAATGAAAAATATCAGCTATTATATAACACACAAGCAATCATAATATTTTCATCAATGTCATAAAACCAGGAATATGACATAGTACTGAATGATAGAAAATGGATTAGCAGGCTGTGGTCTACAGGAGGTGTGGGTAATAATGTTGTTATGTCCCACGATCCGGCCGCCTGCATCGGCCGCGAGCGAAATTACCCCTTGTCCCCGGCTGCCGGCGAGACTGGTATTCGCATCGCGGGACATGCCCCATGCAAATCCCAGCCCGTCACTCACCTCTTTCTCCTGCTGCCTCTGCTCTGTCTCAGCTCCGGCGCGTGCGTCCCCGTCCATTAGGAGCTCAAAAATTTAAAGGGCCAGTACGCCCATTATTATTGTGTACACCTGACCCTATCCTTTAAGTCCATGCACCTCCCACACTTCCCTGCCAGATCTTCAGTGCCCCTAGCCTGAGATTAAGCATTCCACATTGCCTCATTTTCCTTACCCGTGTATCCAGACCTTCCATTATGTTATTTGACTCCGCACCTTTGCCACCTGCCTTGACCTTCTGCTATGTTTGACTACGCTACTGCCTTATCCTTCGGTACCTCACCTTGGATTGCCCGCCCATATTGTCTCCGACCAAGGAGTCCCATTTGTCTCTAAGTTTTGGAGAGCCCTCTGTTCACGCTTTCAAGCTAAATTAGATAATAGGATACCACGCTCAATCCAATGGACAGGTCAAAGGGTAAACCAGGTCTTGGAAGACTATCTCCACCATTTTGTTTCTGCTCGTCAAGACTACTGGGCCGACCTGCTACCCTGGGCCGAGTTTTTTCCTACAACCATAGAGATTCCGAATCCACTGGGTATTCTCCTTTCTTCGTGGTCTATGGACTTCCTCCTTGTCCTCCTTTACCCCTGTCCACTTCCTCCCATGGCCGATGATCAAGTGCAGAACTTCATCTCCATCTTGCAAAAGACTTGTGACTCTCTTCAGCGTGCCACCACTCGTATGAAATCACAAGCGGACAAGAAAAGACGTCCTCCTCCCGAATTCTCTCCCGGGGACAAAGTGTGGCTGTCTTCCAAGTTCATCCGTTTTAAGGTACCATGTTATAAGCTCGACCCTTGCTATTTGGGTCCTTACAAAAATCAAAAAACGTTTAAATCCTGTAGCTTATTCTCTCCATCTGCCTTCCTAGCTTATTCTCTCCATCTGTTTTCCTTGTAGATTGGGAAGGATTTGGCCCAAAGTAAAGATTTTGGGAACTGCAGGACAACATTCTGTACTGTGACCTAATCCACAAGTTCTTGTCCTCAAAAAAAAGGGGGAGACCAAAGGGGGTACTGTTATGTCCTGCGCTCCAGCCGCCTGCCCAGGCTGCGAGCACAATGTTCCCTTGTCCCCGGCTGCCGGAGGGGCTGGGATTCGCATGTGGGCGCGTCCCTCTCACTCCTGCTGCTTCCGCTCTGTCTCAGCTCCCCATCCCATCACCATCCCTTAGGGCGTGCGCATGCCGGAGCTCAAAAATGTAAAGGGCCAGTATGCCCATAATTATTGTGTACACATGACACTATCCTATAAGTCCATGCACCTCCCACACTTCCCTGCCGGATCTTCAGTGCCCCTAGCCTGAGATTAAGCGTCCCATTTTGCCTGTTTGCCTTACCCATGTATCCAGACCTTCTGCTACATTATTTGACTCCGCACCTTTGCCGCCTGCCTTGACCTTCTGCTATGTTTGACTACGCTACTGCCTTATCCTTCGGTACCTCTCCTTTTCCAGCTACCTGTGTGGTCAAGCCATGTCGGGGGTAGCAACCTGGGTGTCGCCTGGGTGTCGCAGCAAGCCCATCCTGCCCTGCGGCGGGCTCTGGTGAAGACCAGCGGCACCTTAGAATCTGCTCCCCGATACGGTCCGAGTCATCAGCCACACAGGTTAGTGGATCCACATCCAGATCCGTTACAAATGTTTGTGTTCCCCAGTGCAGACTACATAGGGATAAAGTCAATTGTTCCTAATCATGTTGAGCTGACCTACTGAATGATCCTTCTCCTGGAGAAGCTACTATGTTAGTAGATAAATAAAACATTAGGATTCTTTTCTAGAAAGAACAACAGAGATGATGGACTAAACAAATGTTTGCAGAGCTTTGTAGGGTATGCCCTGACTGCCAGCAAGTTATAATATGTATCTCTGAGGTATATGACATTTTATGAACCATTTAGAAAAACTAAATGGTTCATAAAATGTCTGTGCCTTTTAGTTTTTTACATCTCAGGCTATCTTGACCATGAGGTTAGTGTTGTATAAATTCTGTTAGCATCTAGGCACCAAGCTTGTGTCTCTGAGCCTTGCATAATTGATGAGCAGGAGAACCGGTTAATGATAGCCATCTTGGGAGTAAATGAAAGGATAGAATAACGTATGTGCAGAATATATTGTGGCTCCAGGAGCCATGCTCTGGAGACAGTCAGTAGATGCTGCAGCATCCTAGAAGTGAAAAGCAGCTGCTGTCAGTAGTTCACTGTCTTTATTCCACCACAAGCGAAGTTAGGGCTATAATGCTGGTAGAAGAAATAATCCAGAGGAAATGAATTTGCTTTTCTGCCTTTGACATTTGTACTCTACTATTTATCCAAATGTAAAAGCGGTACATAAAAAAGTCTTAACCCCTTTTATGTGATTTTTATGTCTCCTCACATCTTTGTTGTTTTAGTGGCACAATGTGTAGCTTTTGTTTATCTTTTAGAATTTAATTGATGTCACTTTTTATGCTAAGGAAATACTAGTGAATACCAGAACATAATATTGTGTATGTAATGGGTGTATCTAATTCTGGCAGAAGGCTTAATTCCTCCAGTACTTGACTGATTCATTCTTTATTGCTATAACAATGCCTGTGACAATAGGGGGGCTTGGACAACGAGCCAATTACATCTGGCCTCAGGGTCCATGCCCTTCTCAGGTGGGCTGTGACTCACCTGCCTGTATTAGTGGTTTTTTCCCTATATTAGTCCTAATTTCTATATCTTCTACTGAACTATCTGTTGTACCTGATTCTTGCTTCTGACTTGACTATCTCTTTTACTGATGTTCTGTACTTTTGTTTCCCTCTAAGTTTTTGTTTTTTGGATTGTTCCTGGTAAACCCTTGGTTTACTGTATTCATACTTTTTTGCCTGAGTGTTGCTAACTTGAACTTTGCTTAATTATTATTGGGGCCCCTTCACTTTGTCTAGCTTAGTGACCGTCGTCCAGTTGAGGGTCGTTATTTAGGGTGGATCGTCCAAGTAGGTAGGGGCAATGATTTGGGCTAGCATCAGGGCTGCACTGCTCCGGACCCTAGAAGTGACAATATAGTAAAAATATCAAAGTCTGTCTATCTATCTATCTATCTATCTATCTATCTTGGTAATATGAAGGCAAGGAATGTGAATTATTGGCTTGGACTCTGGAATGGCTATTGTTGCTTTTGCCATCTTTTGCATTCTAGCAGGATAATAATTCAGACTGAAAAGTAATTTAGTACAACTAGCAAAGTAAAAAGGAAACGAGGGGCCTGATGAAGCGCACAAGCGCAATAACGGACCGTTGCCCATCCTCTTCCCCACCTTGTTCCACCTGACCGCTCTCCCTGTACTAACAAGATCGCTGTAAGCCGAAATGAAATAAAGAGCTGGCGATTCACATCAAGACCTGGTGAGTGCTTCATTTCTGTTACCTCGATTTGGTTTACAAAAAGGAAATGATATGCCTGTGAGATGCTGATGCTTAAATGCTCAAATGACTGTTTGACTCCCTCTCTACCCTTAAAAACGAGACCACAATGATACCGCATTGATGTTCAGTGTTACATTTCAATTTAGAGATTCTCAAAATATAAAAATATTTTTCTTGTACTGAACAGTTTTTTATATCAACCTCTGGGATTTTTACCAAAAATAAAATGTCACTTTTAGGACCAAAAATAAATACAGGTTCACTGATAAAAGCAGTGTAAATGTTATAATATTGTTAATAACAGTTATTTTCTGAGATGGCTGGAAGCTAACTAAAGAAACGTTCAGTGGCAGGCTTGTTGTGTGTCTAACCTTTGTTTGTAAACTATTCAGTGTTACAATAACAGAGTCTGTTGCCTTGTAATTCCAAAGTGAAACATTGGGATAAGTGAACATTTAGGTCTTAAAACTGATGTGCTCAGAGGAGGAAAAATAGGCAAGTGTAAGAATCTGAGTGTCTTTTATCTAATTTTGGAGCATCTTTTAAACCGCACGTCTTCTGGGATATTACTGATATGCAGTAGTTAGTACCTACTGAAAGGTCAGGTTCACACCGGCAAAAACTGTGCAGAATGTCTGCACAAAATATTCTGCACAGACATTCCGCATGTTTCAATGGGATTCTGCTGCACTGTTTATACAGCAGAATTTTCGCACCAGATGTTTCTGGCACAAAAATTCATCTTCTGGCATCTGCAGAAAAAAAACGTCAATTCTATTCTTTCTGCAAAGTCCGCTTGGAAATGCATTGCCGTATATGAGTGAACACATTTCCAAGCTGTCCTAGTGCCCACTGGTTAATCAAATGTGCAGGTTAGTCACCTGTTTTTCGTGCGGACATTCTGCACATTTTCCGCCCATGAACATAGCGTAAGAGGTCCAAGAAAAGACAACCAGGGGATTTTTTAATAAGGTCATGAATGCCTGATGCACATAGGAAGTAAAGGGGATCTTTACTACAATATCGTTCAGGTGGATTTAGTGTCATGTGACTATAGTCACAGTATTGGCAGAGTTAATCAACCAATTAAGGGTGAACTTGCTGTAGTTGCAAGTAGCATGTTATATTTGTTGCTTTAGAACATTCAATTGAAAATGGATCATACCTATAGTTTTTATGGCAGGAAGATAACCCATGTACGTGTGAAGAGCATAAGGCAATATTATAAGGTTCTGAATGACATTTTTATTTGGGGATTGTTAGGCACTGCTAAAATTGCATGATTTGAAGACATATTTGTCACTATAATTTTAAAGTGCAACCCTAAAGATAAAATATGAAAGTTCTGCTGGGGAGCAGTTGGTAAGTATTGATTCCATCTTCATGTTCATGTAGGTGTAAATATTTTCTTTTGTGTGTGAAGAAATATGAATTACTATTTCTATAACAGATAGGATAGCCGAAATACAAGAGGAACATATGCTTACCCCTTCCCTATTAGAACAAATTGACACAACTGAAATGCAGAAGCCTATCCATATAATACTTGGTCTGCCAATTATTGAAGTGTAAAACTACCATAGCGGATATTGTTTTCTAAAAATATCTGGCTGGCAGCAGGTTCCCTTTGCTGTAAAAGCTTAAAGGGGTACTCCGGTGCTTACACATCTTATCCCCTATCCAAAGGATAGGGGATAAGATGCCTGACCTCGGGAGTCCCGCCACTGGGGACGCCAGTGATCATGCATGCGACACCCCATTTGTAATCAGTCCCCGGAGCGTGTTTGCTCCGGGTCTGATTACGGTCAACCGCAGGGCCGGCGGCGTGTGACGCCACGCCTCCGCCCCCGTGTGACGTCACGCTCTGCCTCGCAATGCAAGCCTACGGGAGGGGGCGTGATATCTATCACGCCCCCTCCCGTAGGCTTGCATTGAGGGGCGGAGCGTGACGTCACACGGGGCGGAGGTGTGACGTTGCACGCGCCGCCGGCCCTGCGGTCGACCGTAATCAGACCCGGAGCGAACACTCTCCGGGGACTGATTACAAACGGGGTGCCGCGTGCATGATCACGGGCGTCCCCAGCTGCGGGACTCCTGCGATCAGGCATCTTATCCCCTATCCTTTGGATAGGGGATAAGATGTGTAAGCACCACCAGTACCTCTTTAACATCGGGATTTCTGAAGCCAGAGTTGTGGCAGCTAGCTAAACACTTGGTTTGCTTCTATTTACTTATGAGTAGTGATGAGTGGCTGGGGCCATATTCGAATTTGCGATATTTCACGTACATATGGACTAATATTCGTCCTATGTTCGCAAAATTTGCCTTTTTTTCCATACCAAATTCTTAATAAAATTCGTATAGTGCGCATGTGTGATTATATCTTTCAACTAACACTATACCCTACACTAGAACCTATCTGCTAAACTAACCGACCCTATCTAACACTTACTATAACTTTTTTTTACTCAGTACACATCATTGTTCTGATGTGTACTGTGAAGAAAAAAAAATATCATTACAAATATATAGGGCTATATTCAAAATATTTGCGAAATCGCGAAGTTCCAATATTCGTGATAAAAATTTTGAATATTCGTGCTCAACACTATTTATGAGACACTTATTCCCTATCCACATGATAGGGGATAAGTGTCAGATCGTGGGGGGTCTGACTGCTGGGACTGTACAGGACCCTGGGTACTTACTTGTCCTTAGCACACTCCGGCCTCCACCTTCTTAGATGAGAACAAGTGACGGCCCGTACAGCCAATCATTGGCCTCATCAGTCACATAGGGTATGTACAGAAAGAGGCTGCTGAGCCCAGTGATTGACCACACCAGAATGTGAACATGGCATTTTTTTTTAACCCCAAAACCCCCTTTAAATACATTTCTGTTGCAACCGTAGTTGTCAGCATATATGTACAATAATTGTAATGCCTGAAATGTTAATCAAGTTCTTTTCCTAAATTAACTAAACCTGACAGCATACAAAATGTACCAGGGGTTCAGAGTGTTTCATAAACCTGTTGCATTCTTATTCTGTCAAGTCTCAGTTTAAATTAAAACCATTAGTTGGCTTTAACTGCACCAGAATCTTGCACATTTTAGGTTCACGGTATTGCATCTGAAGCCCCGCCCCATTATTTGTGGTCACGCTTTCTTATAAAATCAACTAGTGCCAGAAAGTCAAACAGATTTGTGAATTATTTCTATTTAAAATCTTAAAGGGGTTATCCACCATAAGGTGATTTTAGTACATACCTACCATACAGTAATGGATATGCTTAGGAAGGATCTGCGCTTGTCTTGGGGCTAAATGGCTAAGTCATGAGATTACCATAACACTGTGGCTAGCTATTTGTGAACTTGTATTTCCTGTTTGACTTTTCTTTTTTTGACTACAAATCCCACAATTCCATTTTCCTCCCTCCCACACATCAGCCACCCCACCCATTGAAACAAAAGACCCGTGGTTTTCAATCAGTGTGCCTACAGCTGTTGCATTAGTTGCAGATTGATCCCTCCACCCATTGAAGCAGACAGGCTCCCTTTCATTGGCTGACTAGTGAGTCAGGTTTCGGCTGCATTGCAACCTGGGATAAATCTGAGACAACAGTCATTTTGTATGCTGTTAAAAATAAATATTGGGGTGAAAATCACAGAAGAATTGTGATAAAACCATCACATACAGGTACAGACACTAAAGTATATTATGAATTACACTAACTTTACGACCCCTGTAGCATAGTCAAATAAAAAAAAATCCTTGAGTACCCCTTTAATCCTTCCAGTACTTATCAGCTGATGTATGCTTCATGGAAAGTTATTTTCTTTTTGAATTTCCTTTCTGTCTGACCACAGTGCTCCCTGCTGACCCCTCTGTCTGTGTCAGGAACTGTCCAGAGCAGGATTGGTTTGCTATGGGGATTTGCTCTTGCTCTGGACCATTCCTGACATGGACAGAGGTGTCAGCAGGGAGCACTGTGGTCAGACAGAAAGGAAATTCAAAGATAAATAAACTTGCCATGAAGCATACAGCAGCTGATAAGTACTGGAAGGATTAATATTTTAAATAGAAGTAATTTACAAATCTGTTTAACTTTCTGGCACCAGTTGATTTAAAAAAAAAAAAAAAAAGTTTTCCACCGGAGTACCCCTTTAATGACTGAGCACAATTCCTCATATTCAGTACCAGAAGACTCTCCCAGACCACTGTTCATGTATATGAAATAACTCAAGCATTTTGATTGAAGCAACTACACCTGGGAAGTCAATCTGCATTTTTATTAAAGTTCCACAAGAATTCATTTATGAATGGAAGCAACGCTAATACTCGCAGACATTCCTATTTACTCTGGTTTTCCTGTCAATCAAGCCCAGCTCTGTCTTTAGAAATGTGCCAGTCGATAAAGTTTTCCTTGAAAGTGTTTAAAATATAGATCTATAAAACTACTGTATTGTGCAAAAGTCATAGTGTGAGGCCAGAGAATGATAATAGGGAGATGGATACCTGATATAAGAATCATAGTTGACATGCTGTCAGCATTAGTACAGTGGAGAAGCTGACTAGTCTGACATTAACAGGAACCAGTCATGGTAAATCTAACAGACTGACCAGGCTCTCTGCTCTGGATCCTCTTAAATATATTTGCCACATGTGTTATTGTATAGGACCATCAACTTCTATACCACCGTGCAGTGCACAATATTGGGGGGTAACACATGACAAACACAAAAGACGTAAGGAAGATTAAATGTAGATTAAGTTGGCTAAGTAGTCAAGTGGGCCGTCCTACTACTCAGTGATTGACAGCTCTCTCTATTTGCACACCTACAAGCTGTCAGTCACTGTGTAGCATCGCCCAGGTGAGCGCTTAACCCAGAATGAGCAGCAGAGATTTCCATGATTAAATGACAAGCTATCCTGGATTTTTTCTGCACACAAATATATATATATATATATATATATATATATATATATATATATATATATATATATATATAAAGTAGAATCTCCCTTAGTGGGTACATTCCAATAGGGGACACCTCCCAATAGTGGACAGTTTTTAATTCTCCGGCAGAGTACCATAAGACTTAATGTATTTGCATCCTCCGAATAGGGAACACTCCCAATAGCAGATGCGGACACACCCAATAGGGGACAAAACACTCCCAATAGGGAAAAAAAAACACTCCCAATAGGGGACAATAGGGAACAAAACACTCTCATTAAGGAATAAAACACTCCCAATAGGGGACAACTAGGCTTATGTGCCGGCCCTACCTTGCACACAGGGCTGCCGTCAGAGGGGTGCAGTCAATATCCCAGTAAGAGGCCCAGGCTCCCGGGGGCCCAGGCCCTCCACTGCACCCCACTCAGAAGCCCCAGCACAGAAGCAAAAGACCGCTGTTTAAACAGTAGTCTCCTGTTTCTGTACGTTTGCTGGCCACATCATTCACCCCCTGCTTCCCTGATCCCCTCCATGCCAAATCAACCCCCCCCCTTATTACCCCCTGTGCCACATCATTTCCTCTTG
Organism: Hyla sarda; assembly: GCF_029499605.1. Lineage (NCBI taxonomy): Eukaryota > Metazoa > Chordata > Amphibia > Anura > Hylidae > Hyla > Hyla sarda. The sequence goes on from NC_079192.1 coordinate 147,518,807, forward strand.
ATCCCCCCCTGTGCTATTTCATTTCCCCGTTATTACCCTCTATGCAAATTCATCAACCCCTCTTTACCACCCTCTGTGCATTTCTCCCCCCCCCCCTGTGTCATTTAATTCCCCCTTTATCCCCCTGTGCCACTTAATAAAGAGGGGGTGATGCATTTACACAGAGAGTAATAAAGGGGGAATTAAATGGCACAGGGGGGATCAAGGGGAAATGATGTGGCACAGGGGGTAGGGTGGGATAATTTGGCACAAGGCATGGGGGGAATAGGGTGGCACAGGGTGAAAAGGGGGGATGAAGTGATACAGGGGGTTGATAAAGGGTGATTACACGGAGATGGGAGATTCTACTGTAATATTGCTTTTTTTGTATACTTTGTAGGTAATTACACTCCATAGTGAGTACAGTACAGTATTCAGTCATTTAGAAAGATTGTTTTGCCTTTTTTCCCAATAGGGGACATTTCTCAATAGTGGACACTTTTTTTAATTCTCTGTGAGTGTCCGCTATTGGGAGATTCTACTGTATGTGTATATATATCCATGCTTGACAAAGGCTACACTATAGCCGAAACGTTGCATTGCTGATGACCTAAATAAAGACCACAGCCTTTTTGAAATTGGGAGTCTGCATACTGTTACGCCGAGCGCTCCGGGTCCCCGCTCCTCCCCGGAGCGCTCGCTTCACTCTCCCCGCGGCAGCGCTCCGGTCACGTCCTCTGACCCGGGGCGCTGCGATTCCGCTGCCAGCCGGGATGCGATTCGCGATGCGGGTAGCGCCCGCTCGCGATGCGCACCCCGGCTCCCCTACCTGACTCGCTCTCCGTCTGTTCTGTCCCGGCGCGCGCGGCCCCGCTCCCTAGGGCGCGCGCGCGCCGGGTCTCTGCGATTTAAAGGGCCACTGCGCCGCTGATTGGCGCAGTGGTTCCAATTAGTGTGTTCACCTGTGCACTTCCCTTTATCACCTCACTTCCCCTGCACTCCCTTGCCGGATCTTGTTGCCTTAGTGCCAGTGAAAACGTTCCTTGTGTGTTCCTTGCCTGTGTTTCCAGACCTTCTTCCGTTGCCCCTGACTACGATCCTTGCTGCCTGCCCCGACCTTCTGCTACGTCCGACCTTGCTTTTGCCTACTCCCTTGTACCGCGCCTATCTTCAGCAGCCAGAGAGGTGAGCCGTTGCTAGTGGATACGACCTGGTCACTACCGCCGCAGCAAGACCATCCCGCTTTGCGGCGGGCTCTGGTGAAAACCAGTAGTGGCTTAGAACCGGTCCACTAGCACGGTCCACGCCAATCCCTCTCTGGCACAGAGGATCCACTACCTGCCAGCCGGCATCGTGACAGTAGATCCGGCCATGGATCCCGCTGAAGTTCCTCTGCCAGTTGTCGCTGACCTCACCACGGTGGTCGCCCAGCAGTCACAACAGATAGCGCAACAAGGCCAACAGCTGTCTCAACTGACCGTTATGCTACAACAGTTACTACCACAGCTTCAGCAGTCATCTCCTCCGCCAGCTCCTGCACCTCCTCCGCAGCGAGTGGCCGCTCCTGGGATACGCTTATCCTTGCCGGATAAATTTGATGGGGACTCTAAGTTTTGCCGTGGCTTTCTTTCCCAATGTTCCCTGCATCTGGAGATGATGTCGGACCTGTTTCCCACTGAAAGGTCTAAGGTGGCTTTCGTAGTCAGCCTTTTGTCCGGAAAAGCCCTGTCATGGGCCACACCGCTCTGGGACCGCAATGACCCCGTCACTGCCTCTGTACACTCCTTCTTCTCGGAAATCCGAAGTGTCTTTGAGGAACCTGCCCGAGCCTCTTCTGCTGAGACTGCCCTGTTGAACCTGGTCCAGGGTAATTCTTCCGTTGGCGAGTATGCCGTACAATTCCGTACTCTTGCTTCAGAATTGTCCTGGAATAATGAGGCCCTCTGCGCGACCTTCAAAAAGGGCCTATCCAGCAACATTAAAGATGTTCTGGCCGCACGAGAAATTCCTGCTAATCTACATGAACTTATTCACCTAGCCACTCGCATTGACATGCGTTTTTCCGAAAGGCGTCAGGAACTCCGCCAAGATATGGACTCTGTTCGCACGAGGCGTTTCTTCTCCTCGGCTCCTCTCTCCTCTGGTCCCCTGCAATCTGTTCCTGTGCCTCCCGCCGTGGAGGCTATGCAGGTCGACCGGTCTCGCCTGACACCTCAAGAGAGGACACGACGCCGTATGGAGAACCTCTGCCTGTACTGTGCTAGTACCGAACACTTCCTGAGAGATTGTCCTATCCGTCCTCCCCGCCTGGAAAGACGTACGCTGACTCCGCACAAAGGTGAGACATTCCTTGATGTCTACTCTGCTTCTCCACGTCTTACTGTGCCTGTGCGGATGTCTGCCTCTGCCTTCTCCTTCTCTACAGTGGCCTTCTTGGACTCTGGATCTGCAGGAAATTTTATTTTGGCCTCTCTCGTCAACAAGTTCAACATCCCGGTGACCAGTCTCGCCAGACCCCTCTACATCAATTGTGTAAATAATGAAAGATTGGACTGTACCATACGTTTCCGCACGGAGCCCCTTCTTATGAGCATCGGATCTCATCATGAGAGGATTGAACTTTTGGTCCTCCCCAATTGCACCTCGGAAATTCTCCTTGGACTTCCCTGGCTTCAACTTCATTCCCCTACCCTGGATTGGTCCACTGGGGAGATCAAGAGTTGGGGGTCCTCTTGTTCCAAGAACTGTCTAAAACCGGTTCCCAGTAACCCTTGCCGTAACTCTGTGGTTCCTCCAGTAACCGGTCTCCCTAAGGCCTATATGGACTTCGCGGATGTTTTCTGCAAAAAATAAGCTGAGACTCTACCTCCTCACAGGCCTTATGATTGCCCTATCGACCTCCTCCCGGGTACTACTCCACCCCGGGGCAGAATTTATCCTCTCTCTGCCCCAGAGACTCTTGCCATGTCCGAATACGTCCAGGAGAATCTAAAAAAGGGCTTTATCCGTAAATCCTCCTCTCCTGCCGGAGCCGGATTTTTCTTTGTGTCCAAAAAAGATGGCTCCCTACGTCCTTGCATTGACTACCGCGGTCTTAATAAAATCACGGTTAAGAACCGCTACCCCTTACCCCTCATCTCTGAACTCTTTGATCGCCTCCAAGGTGCCCACATCTTCACTAAATTGGACTTAAGAGGCGCCTATAACCTCATCCGCATCAGAGAGGGGGACGAGTGGAAAACGGCATTTAACACCAGAGATGGACACTTTGAGTATCTGGTCATGCCCTTTGGACTGTGCAACGCCCCTGCCGTCTTCCAAGACTTTGTCAATGAAATTTTTCGTGATCTGTTATACTCCTGTGTTGTTGTATATCTGGACGATATCCTAATTTTTTCTGCCAATCTAGAAGAACACCGCCAGCATGTCCGTATGGTTCTTCAGAGACTTCGTGACAACCAACTCTATGCCAAAATTGAGAAATGTCTGTTTGAATGCCAATCTCTTCCTTTTCTAGGATATTTGGTCTCTGGCCAGGGACTACAGATGGATCCAGACAAACTCTCTGCCGTCTTAGATTGGCCACGCCCCTCCGGACTCCGTGCTATCCAACGCTTTTTGGGGTTCGCCAATTATTACAGGCAATTTATTCCACATTTTTCTACCATTGTGGCTCCTATCGTGGCTTTAACCAAAAAAAATGCTGATCCCAAGTCCTGGCCTCCTCAAGCAGAAGACGCCTTTAAACGACTCAAGTCTGCCTTTTCTTCGGCTCCCGTCCTCTCCAGACCTGACCCTTCCAAACCCTTCCTATTGGAGGTTGATGCCTCCTCAGTGGGAGCTGGAGCTGTTCTTCTACAAAAAAATTCTTCCGGGCATGCTGTCACTTGTGGTTTTTTCTCTAGGACCTTCTCTCCAGCGGAGAGGAACTACTCCATCGGGGATCGAGAGCTTCTAGCCATTAAATTAGCACTTGAGGAATGGAGGCATCTGCTGGAGGGATCAAGTTCTCCTGTTATTATCTACACCGACCACAAGAACCTCTCCTACCTCCAGTCTGCCCAACGGCTGAATCCTCGCCAGGCCCGGTGGTCTCTGTTCTTTGCCCGATTTAATTTTGAGATTCACTTTCGTCCTGCCGATAAGAACATTAGGGCCGATGCTCTCTCTCGTTCCTCGGATGCCTCAGAAGTTGAACTCTCTCCGCAACACATCATTCCACCTGACTGCCTGATCTCCACTTCTCCTGTCTCCATCAGGCAGACTCCTCCAGGAAAGACCTTTGTTTCTCCTCGCCAACGCCTCGGAATCCTCAAATGGGGTCACTCCTCCCATCTCGCAGGTCATGCGGGTATCAAGAAATCTGTGCAACTCATCTCCCGCTTCTATTGGTGGCCGACTCTGGAGACGGATGTTGTGGACTTTGTGCGAGCCTGCACTATCTGTGCCCGGGATAAGACTCCTCGCCAGAAGCCCGCTGGTTTTCTTCATCCTCTGCCTGTCCCCGAACAGCCTTGGTCTCTGATTGGTATGGATTTTATTACTGATTTACCCCCTTCCCGTGGCAACACTGTTATTTGGGTGGTCGTTGATCGATTCTCCAAAATGGCACATTTCATCCCTCTTCCTGGTCTTCCTTCTGCGCCTCAGTTGGCTAAACAATTTTTTGTACACATTTTTCGTCTTCACGGGTTGCCTACGCAGATTGTCTCGGATAGAGGCGTCCAATTCGTGTCTAAATTCTGGAGGGCTCTCTGTAAACAACTCAAGATTAAATTAAATTTTTCTTCTGCATATCATCCCCAGTCCAATGGACAAGTAGAAAGGATTAACCAGATCTTGGGTGATTATTTGCGACATTTTGTTTCCTCCCGCCAGGATGACTGGGCAGATCTCCTCCCATGGGCCGAATTCTCGTATAACTTCAGGGTCTCTGAGTCTTCCTCCAAATCCCCATTTTTCGTGGTGTACGGCCATCACCCTCTTCCCCCCCTCCCTACTCCCTTGCCCTCTGGTCTGCCCGCTGTGGATGAAATTTCTCGTGACCTTTCCATCATATGGAGAGAGACCCAAAATTCTCTCTTACAGGCTTCATCACGCATGAAGAAGTTCGCGGATAAGAAAAGAAGAGCTCCCCCCGTTTTTTCCCCTGGAGACAAGGTATGGCTCTCCGCTAAATATGTCCGCTTCCGTGTCCCTAGCTACAAGTTGGGACCACGCTATCTTGGTCCTTTCAAAATTTTGTGTCAAATTAATCCTGTCTCTTATAAACTTCTTCTTCCTCCCTCTCTTCGTATCCCTAATGCCTTTCACGTCTCTCTTCTCAAACCACTCATCCTCAACCGTTTTTCTCCCAAATCTGTTCCTCCCACTCCTGTTTCCGGCTCCTCGGACATCTTCTCGGTCAAAGAAATTTTAGCTGCCAAAAAGGTCAGAGGGAAAAATTTTTTTTTAGTGGACTGGGAGGGTTGTGGTCCTGAAGAGAGATCCTGGGAACCTGAGGACAACATCCTGGACAAAAGTCTGCTCCTCAGGTTCTCAGGCTCTAAGAAGAGGGGGAGACCCAAGGGGGGGGGTACTGTTACGCCGAGCGCTCCGGGTCCCCGCTCCTCCCCGGAGCGCTCGCTTCACTCTCCCCGCGGCAGCGCTCCGGTCACGTCCTCTGACCCGGGGCGCTGCGATTCCGCTGCCAGCCGGGATGCGATTCGCGATGCGGGTAGCGCCCGCTCGCGATGCGCACCCCGGCTCCCCTACCTGACTCGCTCTCCGTCTGTTCTGTCCCGGCGCGCGCGGCCCCGCTCCCTAGGGCGCGCGCGCGCCGGGTCTCTGCGATTTAAAGGGCCACTGCGCCGCTGATTGGCGCAGTGGTTCCAATTAGTGTGTTCACCTGTGCACTTCCCTTTATCACCTCACTTCCCCTGCACTCCCTTGCCGGATCTTGTTGCCTTAGTGCCAGTGAAAGCGTTCCTTGTGTGTTCCTTGCCTGTGTTTCCAGACCTTCTTCCGTTGCCCCTGACTACGATCCTTGCTGCCTGCCCCGACCTTCTGCTACGTCCGACCTTGCTTTTGCCTACTCCCTTGTACCGCGCCTATCTTCAGCAGCCAGAGAGGTGAGCCGTTGCTAGTGGATACGACCTGGTCACTACCGCCGCAGCAAGACCATCCCGCTTTGCGGCGGGCTCTGGTGAAAACCAGTAGTGGCTTAGAACCGGTCCACTAGCACGGTCCACGCCAATCCCTCTCTGGCACAGAGGATCCACTACCTGCCAGCCGGCATCGTGACACATACTTTTTGCTGTGACCTATACCAATTGGATGTTCTATATCTGGACTGGTTATCCGGATGGTCACGGGCATAAGAGCAGGGACTAGTGCTGTCTTCCTCCTTGGACGTATATATATATATATATATATATATATATATATATATATATATATATATATATATATACACACATATATATGTCTTTTCTGTTCCTCCTGTACCATAACATGGTGCCAGCAGATTACACTGCATTTTTAATGTGCCATGCTGAACAGGTGTGGATAAAATAGGGTTTTGTAGTCTACAGTAGTCTACCCACGATATTATCAATGTGTGTACTAGCAGAAAGATTGTCTGCCATGTAAGAGATGGATGAATATAGAAAAAACATTTTGGAAACAACAGGAGGTTTTAGAGCAGTGGTCTCAAACTGTTGCCCTCCAGATGTTCAACTCCCAGCATGGCCAGACAGCTGTTGGCTGTGCAGACATTACTCCATTTATGTTCTATGGGGCTTTAGAACCAGGGGCGGACATATCACCTGTGCAGCCGGTTAAGCTGCACAGGGGACCAGCGTGTGAGGGGGCCTGCCACCCTTCGCTGCGCCACCGCTGCTCAATGTTCTAAAGTGGCCGCGGCACATATTAGCGCGTCAAACACTTTAGGCAGTGAGTCTGCAGCTGGCCGACCTGGGTCTGACGAGGGACATCGCGCAAGTGACGTCCATACGCAGACCCGCGCAGGAGGACGTCAGTGGCGTCACTCGCCAGGCCGCCACCGGAGAGGAGAAGCGATGCGCAGGCCAGATAAGTGTGTCTATGTGTGTGTCTATATGTGTGTGTCTGTGTGTGTGCCTGTCTGTGTGTTGGGGGGGGGGGGCTATGCCACCTAATGTGGGGAAACTATGCTCCCTAATGTGGGGAACTATGCTACCTAATGTGGGGAATCTATGCTACCTAATGTGGGGAAACTGCCACTTAATGTGGGGTAACTGCTACCTAATGTTGGGCAACTATGCTACCTAATGTGGGGGAACTGCTGCCTACCTAATGCTGCAGATTAATGTGAGTTGCAGTGCAATTTTATGGCATAGTACTTTTTTTTTTTTTTTTTGGGGGAGGCAGGCAAATTCTTTGCACAGGGGCCCTCTGCTGTCTGTGTCCGCCCCTGTTTAGAACATTGCCAAGCTGTACATGGTGTGGGCTAAGGATTGTAGAGGCATCAAATGATAACTTCTGTGCAATCATCTGGTAAGAAAGTCTGTGTCGAAGGGAGTGAGTGTTTGAAGAGCGGGGCACTGTGGGTAAATAAGTGTGCATAGCCGGGAGTGGTCACAGTGAGTGAGTAGCTTGGAAAGATTAAAGGGGTACTCCGGTGGAAAAGTTTTTTTTTTTTGTAAATCAACTGGTGCCAGAAAGTTAAACAGATTTGTAAATTACTTCTATTAAAAAGTCTTAATCCTTCCAGTGCTTATTAGCGGCTGTATACTACATTGGAAATTTTTTTCTTTTTGCTCTTTGCTGACACCTCTGTCCATTTTAGGAACTGTTCAGAGCAGGAGAAAATCCCCATAACAAACTTATAAAAGTAACAACCAAGCAAAAATGCCTCTTGCGAGTAAAGGAATCTTGTGTTCTAAATTCAAATGACTGCTCTTCACAGTGTTAGAGGGACTGTGGGCAGGAGGGCACCCTCTTACACATCCTTTAGGATTGTCCCACACTGTGGTCGCTCTTCTTGCTTGGCTATCCAGTCACCTTGTGCTCTATAGCTTGTGAATCTCAAATAATGTCCCCACTCCCACAGAACAGTGATAACGTTTTTACTTATGGCAACTAAACTGGACATAAGTCGGCATTGGAAAAGCTCCATTACGCCACCTCTAGTTGAAGTGATTGACCACATCAACTTCTCGTGCCTTGTAGAAAAATGACTTGCTTTGCAACATCACAACGTCTCTAAGTTCTTTAAATTGTGGGATAGTTGTCTCAAAAGTTAACACTGGAGGTCTTGACAATGTAATAAAAATAATCATATGTGGTACCTCCGCATGTGTAAATGTCTAAACTCAAAAAATATAAGGTTAGTTAAACCGCACAGTCAAAAAAAAACCCCACAAAAGTCCCAAAATGTGCATTTTTGATCATTTCATATGCTATAAAAAAATTTATAAAATGCGACAAAAAAGTCCCATCAATATAAAAATTTTACAGATAAAAAAATACAGATCACGACACAAAAAAAATGAGCCCTCATGTAACCCTGTATGTGGAAAAATAAAATAGTTATAGTCAGAAGATGACAGTTTTAACCCCTTAAGGACCAGGCCATTTTACACCTTTAGGACCAGAGCGTTTTTTGAACATCTGACCACTGTCACTTTAAGCATTAATAACTCTAAGACGCTTTTACCTATCATTCTGATTCCGAGACTGTTTTTTCATGACATATTCTACTTTATGCTATTGGTAAAATTTTGTCGATACTTGCATCGTTTCTTAGTGAAAAATTCCAAAATTTTATGAAAAAATTGAAAATTTTGCATTTTTCTAACTTTGAAGCTCTCTGCTTGTAAGGAAAATGGATATTCCAAATATTTTTTTTTTATTCACATATACAATATGTCCACTTTATGTTTGCATCATAAAATTTACGAGTTTTTACTTTTGGAAGACATCAGAGGGCTTCAAAGTTCAGCAGCAATTTTCCAATTTTTCACAAAATTTCCAAAATCACAATTTTTCAGGGACCAGTTCAGGTTTGAAGTGGATTTGAAGGGTCTTCATATTAGAAATACCCCACAAATGACCCCATTATAAAAACTGCACCCCCCAAAGTATTCAAAATGACATTCAGTCAGTGTTTTAACCCTTTAGGTGTTTCAGGAATAGCAGCAAAGTGAAGGAGAAAATTCACAATCTTAATTTTTTACACTTGCATGTTCTTGTAGACCCAATTTTTGCATTTTTACAAGGGGTAAAAGGATAAAATGTATACTTATATTTGTAGCCCAATTTCTCTCGAGTAAGCACATACCTCATATGTCTATGTAAATTGTTCGGCGGGCGCAATAGAGGGCTCAGAAGCGAAGGAGCGACGAGGGGATTTTGGAGAGTACGTTTTTCTGAAATGGTTTTTGGGGGGCATGTTGCATTTAGGAAGCCCCTATGGTGCCAGAACAGCAAAAAAAAAAACACATGGCATACCATTTTGGAAACTAGACCCCTTGAGGAATGTAACAAGGAATAAAATGAGCCTTAATACCCCACAGGTGTTTCACGACTTTTTCATACATAAAAAAAAAAAAGTTTTCACTAAAATGTGTGTTTCCCCCCCAAATTTCACATTTTTGCAAGGGTTAATAGCAGAAAATACCCCCCAAAATTTGTAACCCCATCTCTTCTGAGTATGGAGGTACCCCATAAGTTGACCTGAAGCGCACTACGGGCGAACTACAATGCTCAGAAGAGAAGGAGTCATATTTGGCTTTTTGAGAGCAAATTTTGCTCGGGGGGCATGTCGCATTTAGGAAGCCCCTATGGTGCCAGGACAGCAAAATAACCCCCCAAGGCATACCATTTTGGAAACTAGGCCCCTTGAGGAATGTAACAAGGGGTACAGTGAGCATTTACCCCCCACTGGTGTCTGTCAGATCTTTGGAATAGTGGGCTGTACAACATTTTTAATTTGCACAGCCCACTGTTCCAAAGATCCGTCAGACACCAGTGGGGTGTAAATTCTCACTGCACCCCTCATTACATTCCGGGAGGGTGTAGTTTCTGAAATGGGGTCACATGTGTTTTTTTTTTTTGCGTTTGTCAAAACCGCTGTAACAATCAGCCAGCCCTGTGCAAATCACCTCAAATGTACATGGTGCACTCTCCCTTCTGGGCCTTGTTGTGCGCCCCCAGAGCACTTTGCGCCCACATATGAGTATTTCCGTAGTCGGGAGAAATTGCATTACAAATTTTGGGGGGCATTTTTCCCTTTTACCTCTTGTCAAAATGAAAAGTATAGGGCAACACCAGCATGTCAGTGTAAAAAAATTTTTTTTTTACACTAACATGCTGGTGTAGACCCCCAACTTCACCTTTTCATAAGGGGTGAAAGGAGAAAAAGCCCCCCAAAATTTGTTAGGCAATTTCTCCCGAGTACGGAGATACCCCATATGTGACCCTAAACTGTTGCCTTGAAATACGACAGGGCTCCAAAGTGAGAGCGCCATGCGCATTTGAGGCCTGAATTAGTGATTTGCATAGGGGTGGACATAGGGGTATTCTACGCCAGTGATTCCCAAACAGGGTGCCTCCAGCTGTTGCAAAACTCCCAGCATGCCTGGACAGTCAACGGCTGTCCGGCAATACTGGGAGTTGTTGTTTTGCAACAGCTGGAGGCTCCATTTTGGAAACAGTGGCGTACCAGACGCTTTCATTTTTATTGGGGAGGGGAGGGGGGCTGTGTATATGTAGAGTTTTTTTACTTTTTATTTTATTTTGTGGTAGTGTAGTGTAGTGTACTGTTTTTAGGATTACAGCGAGTTTGAGCTGCCACACAAAATTTGCTGCATCGCAAACTTGCAGCCTGATACTCACTGTAAGCCCCCTGCCCATGTGAGTGTACCCTGTACATTCACAGGGGGGGACCTCCAGCTGTTGCAAAACCACAACTCCCAGCATGCACAGTCCATCAGTGCATGCTTGTAGTTATAGTTTTGTAACAGCTGGAGGCACACGGGTTGGGAAACACTGAGTTAGGAAACAGAGAATGTTTCCCAACCAGTGTGCCTCCAGATGTTGCAAAACCACAACTCCCAAACATTCTCAGGCATGCTGGGAGTAGTAGTTCGGCAACATCTTTAGAGACAGATGTTGCCAAACTACAACTCCCAGCATGCTTGGAGTTGTAGTTTTGCAACATCTGGAGGACTACAGTTTGCAGACCACTAATACAGTGGTTCCCAATTTGTGCCCTTCCAGATGTTGCAAAACTACAACTCCCAGTATGCCAAAACTGTCCAGGCATGCTGGGAGTTGTAGTTCTGCAACATCTGAAGGGCCAGATGTAACAGAACTACAACTCCCAGCATGCCTGGACAGTAAGGGCATGCTGAGGATGTGTAGTTTTGCAACATCTGGAAGGACACAGTGGTCTCCAAACTGTGGACCTCCAGATGTTGCAAAACTGCAACTCCCAGCATGCCCAGACGCCAAGGGCTGTCTGGGCATGCTGGGAGTTGTAGTTTACAGGGTCCCATTACAGCAATGCATGTCACTTTACGGCGACGTGCATTGCTGTAAAGGGCCCGACCGCGGCTGAAGAGGAACTCACCTGTCGCCGCCGCCGCCATCTTCCTCGCCGGGATTCGGGTCTTCAGGGACGAGGTAAGTACCGGGGCCGGTCCCCAGCACTCCCCCGTCCCCCGCCGCATCCTCCGGTCTTCCTCCCGTCCTCTCCGGACTTCAAGGGGTCGGGCAGGACGGGAGGAAGTAACCGCCCCCCCCCCCTGCGATTGGTCGGTTAGTTAACCGACGGATCGCAGGAGATCGGAGGAGATGGCAGGCTTGCCACCTCGCTCCTAGTCTTCAGCATGGTCCTGGCTGTCTGTGACAGCCGGGATCATGCGAAATTACCGGGCGGTCGGGTCCCAGAGACCCGATCAGCCCGGTATCGCCGACATGGGGGGCCTACATGGCCCCCCTCAGCGTTTGCCCTGGATGCCTACTGAAGGATTTCAGCAGGCACCCGGTTCCGATCTCTGCCCGGCGAGCGGCAGAGACCGGAAAACGCCATGACGTTGTGGAACGTCATTGGTCCTTAAAGCCCAGGGTGCCATGACGTTCCACAACGTCATTGGTCCTTAAGAGGTTAAACATACTAATTTTGGTGCATGTAGTTATAATTCTTTTTAAGTAGTAAGATAAAATAAAACCTACATAAATTGGATATCTTTGTAACCATATGGACGTACAGAATAAAGATAAGGTTTCATTTTAACCGAAAAGTGCATTGCGTAGAAACAAAAGTCCCCCCAAATTTTCAAAATGGCTTTTGTTTTTTTCAATTTCACCCCACAAATATTTTGTTTTGGTTTTGCTGTTGATTATGTTATGGAATTATTGATTTCATTACAAAGTACAACCTTATATGGGTCTGTAGGTGTAAAATTTAAAGCGTTATGATTTTTAGAAAGGGAGGAGGAAAAAATGAAAGTGCATATATTAAAATTGTCATGATCTGTAAGGTCAAAATTTTATTTTTACGTTTTAGTTTTTTCCTCCTTGCCTTCTAAAAATCATAACTCTTTTATATTTTCATCCACAGACTAGTATGAGGGCTTGTTTTTTGCGTGACCAGTTGTCCTTTGTAATGACTCACTTTACCATAAAATGTATGGCGGAACCAAAAAATACTATTTGTGTGCGGAAATTGATAATAAAACCGAAATGTTGCTGATTTTGGAAGGTTTTGTTTTCATGCTGTACACTTTACGGTAAAATAGACATGTTTTCTTTATTCTGTGGGTCAATAGGATTAAAATGATAACCATGATTATGTACTTTTCTATTATTGTACCGCTTAAAAAAATCACAAACTTTTTAACCAAATTAGTGTGTTTAAAATTCCTCTATTTTGCTGATCTATAACTTTTTCATTTTTTCCATTTTTCCGTATAAGCGGTGGTATGAGGGCTAATTTTTTGCACTGTGATCTGTAATTTTTTTTGATACCACATTTGCATATATAAAACTTTTAATACATGTTTTATCAATTTTATTTGTAATAAAATGTTGTAAAAAAGCAGATTTTTTTTTGCGTTCACGCCATTCACCGTGTGGGATAATTAACATTATATTTTAATAGTTCAGATATTTACACATGCAGCGATACAAAATATGTTTATTAAAAAAAATGTTTACACTTTTTGGTGGTAAAATGGGGAAAATCGGACAATTTACATTTTTATTGGGGAAAGGGATTTTTTTCAAATTTTTTTACTTTTATTTTTTACTTTTATTTTTGTACCTTAATAGTCCCCATAGGGGACTATTTATAGCAATTATTCGATTGCTAATACTGTTCAGTGCTATGCATAGTGCATAGCACTGATCAGTGTTATCGGTCATCTTCTGCTCTGGTCTGCTCGATCTCCTACCAGAGCAGAAGACCTGTGGAAGGCAGCGGTGGCAGGTGAGGGGACCTCTGTCTGCTGTTCTGGATGATCAGATCTCCGTGGCAGCACTGCGGGCGATCCGATCATCCATTTTAGTGGCTTGCCACGCATGACCCGAGCATCGCTCCGATGCTCACGGTTGTGTATAGGACGTAAATGTACGTCCTGGTGTGACGTCCTGCATCGTTAAGGGGTTAAAGGGGTTCTCCAGTGGAAAACTATTTTTTTTCTAATCCACTAGTGCCAGAATGTTAAGCAGGTTTGTAAATTACTTCTATTAAATAATCTCAATCGTTCAAGTATTTAACAGCTGCTGTATACTACAGAGGAAGTCTGACCACAGTGCTCTCTGCTGACACCTCTGTCCATGTCAGGAACTGTCCAGAGCAGAAAAGGTTTGGGGATTCTGCTCTGGACAGTTATTGATAGAGATGAGCACATTTTTGAAAAATTTGATTCGGCCGATTCGCCTAGCTTTCCGAAAAAATTTTGTTCGGTCCGAATTTATGTGCTGCAAATCTGTATTAAAAACAGCAATTTCTGGCCTACATAGAGCCTCAATAATGGTGTAGAACATTTTGCCTTGCTGCAAGCATAGATTGTGTGCTGGGTTAGTGAAATAATACTGTTATTCAGTATGACATGCAGATTAGAGTCGTCACTATTAGAATCACTGTTGCAGAGCACAATGACAGAGCCTGAAGGTGGCATCAGTATGAGTAGACCATATAGTGGCTGAATGGCACAGCGTGGAGGTGGCAGCAGTATGAGGAGACCATATGGTGGCTGAATGACCCAGCCTGGAGGAGGCAAAAGCCTGACGAGACCATAGGGCCTCACAATTGAAAAGAGTAAAGGCCCTACTCTCACATTATTAATTCCCTTCTTGGCAAGTGTTACTCGCCCTTAAAAAAGGTGGCCCCACACAGGAAACTCTCCCTATTTCCACCTAAAAACCCCAGGAAATGGCAGTGTGTGTGGGTGGAAATAGGGAGAGGTTACTGTGTGGGGCCGCCCTTTTTTGGGCGAGTAGCGAGTAACACTTGCCAAGAAGGGAATTAATAATGCATGAGTAGGGCCTTACAGGGAAGTTTTTACTCCCACCGGTTACAATGGACTATACGTTGCATCAGATCAATACGTGGAGGTGTAGGTTTAACATGGTGTTTTTTGCACTCCTTTCCTTTTGTTTGATAAAAAAAAAAGAATGTTGGGTACATATATTTATCTTAAGAAAAGTTAAGCTTTAGCTAATGCATATCCTCAATACTTACTTATCGTCTGATGTGAAGGAATGTCTGTAACTGGGGAGCAGCACCTTAAAGGGGTACTCCGGTGCTTAGACATCTTATCCCCTATCCAAAGGATAAGGGATAAGATGCCTGACCGCGGGAGTCCCACCGCTCGGGACCCCCGTGATCTTGCACGCGGCACCCCGTTTGTAATCAGTCCCTGGAGCGTGTTCGCTCCGGGTCTGATTACAGACAACCACAGGGCGGGTGGCGTGTGACGTCACGCCTCCGCCCCCGTGTGACATCATGCTCCGCCCCTCAATGTATGCCTACGGGAGGGGGCGTGACAGCTATCACGCCCCCTCCCATAGGCTTGCATTGAGGGGCAGAGCGTGACTTCACACGGGGGCGCAGGCGTGACGTCACACGCCGCCCGCCCTGTGGTCGCTCGTAATCAGACCCAGAGCGAACACGCTCCGGGGACTGATTACAAACGGGGTGCCGCGTGCAAGATCACAGGGGTCCCCAGCGTCTGGACTCCCGCGGTCAGACATCTTATGCCCTATCCTTTGGATAGGGGATAAGATGTCTAAGCACCGGAGTACCCCTTTAAATATGTTTAGCACTATCCATATATTGGCCAATATACTCTCATGCATCAGGCATTGGTGGGTGGAAATCCTGGCTGATCCATGCCTGATTCATCTTGACAGAGGTCAGTCTCTCCACATTTTTTGTGGACAGACGAGTTCTCCTTGGCGTTACTATGTTACTTCAGGTTCTGCTCCAGGTCTACCTGCTGATGATGAGTTGCTTCACTATGCAGGTGAAGAAAGTTACTCATCAGTGACTGTAGACTCAGGCTGCTGCTGATGGAGCTGGTACTGCTCCTGCCACCCCACCCCTCCCAAGCAGCAATGGCAGTGGAAGGGGAGCGCAGAGGGCCCCCAGAGTAAGACCTGGGAGAGGATGGACGATGGCGCAGATAGGCATCGGCCAACTGACTACATAGGATGTCTCTGTAGTAGGTCAGTTTGTCCTCCCTCTCAATGGGTTTAAAAACAAGTCCCTCATTTTGTGCCGGCAGCGAGGGTCCAATAAGCTGGAGAGCCAAAAGTCATCCCACTGCCGAATAGTGACAATTCGGCAGTCATTATGCAAGTAAGTGAGCATGCATCGTGCCATTCGTGCAAGTGACTCGGAGGGACTCCCTGCCTCCATCTCCACTGCATACTGCCACAATGTGTCTGGGTCCCCTGTTTCGCCTTCCTCATAACCCTCTACCTTCTCTAGCATCTCCTGCTCCTCCTCTCCTGGCAGATGACTAGAAAAACCACCCATCTCGGGAAACCTAAACTGTGCTCCACTGTGCCCCTCCCCCTTTTCCTCCTCCAGTTCAGCCCCCACAGAGCTCATGTGGCCGTGAGATGTAAGCTCCACGTCTCCAGTGCCCTGACCAGCCATCGTTTCCAACGCGTGTTGTAGTAAATGAAGCAGTGGAATGACGTTGTTCATCCTGTAATCCTGGCGACTGACTAATAAAGTGGCTTCCTCAAGGGGCCTGAGCAAATCGCAGATGTCACATATGAGCTGCCACTGGTTGACATTGAAGTTACTCGGGGGAGTCCCCCTATCCGCTTAAATCATCCAGAAATCTGTGATGGCTTTTCTTTGGTCGTATAGTCGGTCCAACATATTGAGGTTGGAATTCCAACTTGTGGAAACATCGCAAATCAGACTATGCTGGGGATACAGTTCTGACGCTGCAGCTCAAGGATTGTGGGCTTTGTGGTGTATGAGTGGCTGAAGTGCATTCAAAGTTTCCTTCCCATTGTTAGGATGTCTTGCAGATGGGGGGGACACTTCAGGAACCGCTTGACAACCAGATTGAACACGTGCCATGCAGTTCGCATGTCTCAGGCTTCGTTGTCGCAGCACAGACAAGATGTTCTTCCCTTTGTCACTCACCATGGTTCCCATTTCCAGTTTTCGTGGAGAAAGCCATGATTTGATTTCTTGATGAATGAGTTTTAGCAGTTCCTCCCCTGTGTGACTACGTTCGCCAAGGCAAACCATGTGAAGAACAGCTTGACACCGCCATGCCCTGCACACATGGTATGCTGGAGGGGCACTGAGACTTGTCAGTGCAGTGGAGACTGAGGACACGGTGGAGGACAAGGAGGGGGAGGCGCACACTGTCACAGGACCAATGGCCTGAGAGCATGGAGGCGGAATCGGAATGACCTGTCCAAGTGACTGTTGTGGCTGTGCAGGAACCGAATTCACCCAGTGGGCCGTAAAGGACATGTATTTTCCCTGACCGTAGTTAAAGATCCAGACGTCGGCGCTGCCGTGCACTTTGGTACACACACCGACAGGCTCAAGGACAGGCCCACCTTCTGTTCCACAAAATCGTGCAGGGCTGGTACTGCCTTCTTAGCAAAGAAATTATGGGTTGGGAATCACCACCTTGGCTGAGCACAAGCCATCAGTTCTCTGAAAGGTGCAGAGTCCACCACTTGAAAAGGGAGGGACTGCAGCACAGCAACTTGGACAGGAGCACATTGAACTTCTGCGCCGTTGGAGGAGAGGGCGCATACTGTTGTCTCTTGGACATGGCTTCAATGGATTGCTGGCTGAATGACTGACTCGAAATAGGAGGAGCAGGAGCATCTGGAAGGACAATGGGAGGACAGGGACTGCTCCTGGGCTATGCCAACTGAGGGTTGTGTCTGAGAAACCCATCAATTGTTAACTGGGGGTGTCAGATGTCACTTGTGATGAAGTGGATTACCGTGTTAACCAATCAATGACGTCAGATGGGTTGCTGGTCGAGAGACGACCGCTAGCTGATACCGGGAGCTCAGGCCTCCCGATGCGACTCCTGCTGCCACTTGCCCCTAGTCTGCGGTGACCTCTGTCTGATGAATTTAAGCCTCTGCCACTCCTATGTGCACATCCTGGCACTTCTCTACCAGACATACTTATTGTGTATATGAGGGGAGTACAACACGCTCCACTACGCTTAAAACTGTATTTGTCTACAACACCAGCAGGTGTGTATTTTTGGCTGGCCTTTCACAGTATCTAGGCCTTTAAGACTTTAACAGGAAAAAAATGGTACACCACTTAGATGTATGTACGTGGTACACACTTATGAGGGGAGGACAATGCGCTCCACCACGCTTAAAATCGTATTTGTCTACAACCAGCAGGTGTGTACTTTTGGCTGGCCTTTCACAGTATCTAGACCCTTTAGACTTTAACAGAAACAAAATGGTATGCCACTTAGATGTACGTTTGTGATATGCACCTATGAGGGGAGGACAATGCGCTCCACTATGCTTAAAACAGTATTTGTCTACAACTCCAGGAGGTGTGTACTTTTGGCTGGCCTTTCACAGTATCTAAGTCCTTAAGACATTAACAGGAACATAATGGTACACCACTTAGATGTGCGCAGATGTTACACTTAATAGAGGACAATAAGCTTTTAGTGCTCTGCTCACCCTAACTGGCTGGCTACTATTAGCTTTTCAGTTGTTGTACATACCAGTGCTGCAGGACCCAATCGCTGTGTACTACACCCAAAATTGCACTCTCTCTCTCAGTCTCACTTCCTTCCCTATTAGTGTTTCTAGGCTGGATTTGGGCTTGAGGTGAATCGCTGCTGTGAAAAAGCTTTTCTGTGCAACACACTGCTCTCTGTCTCTCTCTGCAATAGAACGCTGATGTGACTGGGAGGTGAATTGCTGCTGTAAAAATACTTTTCTGTGCAATACACACTGCTGTCCTCTCTTTCTGTAATAGAATGCTGATGTGACTGGCCGCAAGATGGCTGCCGATTATATCAGGCTGTGACATAACAGGGGTGGCTTGCTGCTGTGATTCAGGGTCATTCCGCCGACCCTTATTCCTGCCTTCCCAGGATTCCTTGCCCCATGTTCCCACATATGGATCCGCCTGGAGCTTCGACCGCACTAAATGGAGTTTAATGAAGCCATTTGCGCAATCAAATTGCGGCGATATTGGTATTTGTTATTAATCAAAATTTTCTGAAATCCGGAACATATTCGGATTCGTCAGATTCAATTTGCTCATTCCTAGTTCCCGACATGGACAGAGGTGTCAGCAGAGAGCACTGTGGTCAGACTGAAAAGAATAACTCACGTTTCTCTGTAGTATACAGCATACGATAAGTACTGGAAGGATTTACATTTTTAAATAGAAGTCATTTACAAGTCTGTTTAATTTTTTGACACCAGTTGATTTAAAAAAAAAAAAATCACTGGAGTACACCTTTAAGGGGTTAAGTGCTTTTCTCCTCATCACCCTTGTGGCTAAACAGGATGGACTCTATAGAAAGTTTAGAGTTACAGTACTCATGGCTCATTCTGGTCTGAACACAAAGGCACCAACCGATCAAAACTTTTGACGGGTTTTTGAGACATCAAAATATTACTTTATTGATGCTGTGCCTCAAGAACCAGATTTCACTAACTGTGCGAATATTACTGATTGCCGCATTAGTTGCTCCTTTTAGTGCTGGCTATGGCTAATGCTCCTGGACTTTGGCTTGTAGCAAACAGAACCTGAAATTCCAGTTGTCATGACAGCATGACTCTCCTTGGCAACCTTCAATTTATATTAAATGTGGAGGACACAAGCAGCAAGACCCACAGCAGTGGCATATGCCACTGACAAAGGGAAAGTGACATGATCCTATAGAATAGCTTATTGGCTTCACTGACTATTGCAATCTGCAGAATCTTTAAGGTGTTAGATCCTCAGTAAGCCAGATGTTTTTCATTCTCTTTTCTCATACAGCTTAGAAAAAGAGTGCTAAGGAACTTTTTTGGGTCTTCTATTCTCTCAATAATTTACTGGTGCTTTCTGATATTACAGCTCCCAATCCTGGCTACCAGGAAGGTTTTTTAAGACAACATTACAATAGTTAGCTTCATTACTAATTTGCAGATTCTATGCTAATTGTTAATCTGTAGCTGAAACAATAAAAATGTTTAGTCTTATCTTCAAATAAATTGTCACAGTCATAGTATTTTTTTTAAACATAATGCATATTATGCAATACAATAAAAATAAACAATGTTGCTCTTGAAATGCATTCTGCATTCATGAAACAAGCATATTGACATTCTAGATGAAAAGATGTGATACTTGAGAAAGTCTTTTTATAAATACTATTGATTCACTACTTAACACATTGTACAAGATCTGGCAGAACAATTGCCTGCTCCTTCATCACTCAATATGACATCTTTGTCTTTTCCTATGGTCGTACAACTCAAAGGGGATGTGATGTTTTAATGCATCAAAGTATATGATACTTGACTTAACTTTTCAATGAGAGTAAAGAAACAAATATTGTATATAAATACAATACACATTAAGTAAATAAAATAAAAATAAAGGTTTTCAGCAGAACTTTGCCAACAGCATCACACTGTTTCAGCCAGTTTGCCTTCTTCCTAATGTGCCATGTGCCTTCTGGAGCCATCTCTTCCCAAGGAAAGTGACGCACACACCAAGGCATCAACATATAAACAAAAAGCATAAATCAGACAAGGCCTTCTTCTCCCATTGCTCCATGGTCCAGTACTGATGTTCATGTGCTCATTGTAATGTTATTAGCAGTGTACAGGGTATTCTGACAGTCTGCAGCTGCACAGCCCAATACGCAGAAAGGCTGTATTGCATTAAGTGTTCTGACATCCATCCATTATAGTCAGAAGTACCTTTTTTAAAGAATGTGTGCTACAACTGTTCTGTTGGATCAGACGACATGAACTAGTCCTAACTTACTATATGGGTCACTGAGTTTTGAGTGTCTATGATCCAGTTGCTGATTCACTGGTTGTCCTTCTGTTGACCTATTATGGTAGCTACTAACCACTTCATACTGACAACACCTCATAAGACATGTTGCTTTGGAGATGCCCTGGCTTTTCTAGCCATAACGATGTGGCCAGACATGTAACCAGCTGTGAGTCTGCATTGCACTGTTGTGATCTAATCCAAGTACTAAAAAGTAAACACATTTTAATTCAGACACAAAAGACAACATGTGTGCAGCTCACAACCAAAGTATCCGAGGTTAAATGCGGCCAATAGATCGATCCCCACTGATCCAAATTCCCAAAAATATATATTTAAAAATTGACCACACCTCAAGGGTACCACCCTAGTGGGCATACAATGAAGAAAAGATTGAGAACAGTTTGTTTGAACAAAATGTAGGTACATTTATTAAAATACAATTAAAAATAAAAAACACAAATGTAAAACATATATTAGAGCAATACTGGTATTGAATTGTAATTCATCTGCCATTGGGCCCTAATGGCGATATAATAAATATGTATATGGCACTGCCAAATTTGAGATGATTTGCAATGTTAGTTGTAAAGAAATGCCGATAATCCGGAAAGCAACTGTTACTCCGGCAATTACTTGTTATATGGAATAGTAGTTTCTGCACTATTTGAATTAGACTGTCAAGAGTCTCTGCATAGATGTAAGTTGATTCTCACTGTGTCTCAAGCCATTGGTCCCGTACTGTGATGGGCCGATTGTATCGGATCCTGTGGTTGTTGCAGAGTTGCTGATCAAAGCTTTATATGCTGATCCTCATGAGCCTGTTAGTTACGGAGCTCTGGCATGAGACTCCTCTGAGTGGGGCCCGTGCTGTTAATGTGCCCGTGTTGGTGTAACAGGACCCTCGCTTGGATCTTGCAGGCAGGATACTCGTGGTGCATGCAGCAGGCTGGAGGTATGCCCGGTGAGTGAGACTGTTGGTTTAGGAGACCAGGTGCAGTAATTGGCCTCACATTAGTTGCCTACAGAGGAAAGGGTAATTTTCAGCACCCTGAAACGCGTCTAGGCTCTAAACCCAATCTGAATAGAGCAATACAGGAACGCACTGCCATCCATCCAGAAGCCGTTACCAAAGAAAAGAAGGAGGCCAATTACTGCACCTGGTCTCCTAAACCAACAGTCTCACTCACCGGGCATACCTCCAGGCTGCTGCATGCACCACGAGTATCCTGCCTGCAAGATCCAAGCGAAGGTCCTGTTAAGCCGACATGGCCAAATTAACAGCACGGACCCCGCTCAGAGGAGTCTCATGCCAGAGCTCCGTAACTAACAGGCTCGTGAGGATCAGCATATGAAGCTTTGATCGGCAACTCTGCAACAACTGCAGGACCCAATACCATTGGCCCGTCGCAGTATGGGACCAATGGCTTGAGACACGGTGAGAATCAACTTACATCTATGTAGAGACTCTGGACAGTCTAATTCAAGTAGTGCAAAGACTACTATTCCATATAACAAGTAATTGCCGGAGTAACAGTCGCTTTCCGGATTATCCGCATTTCTTCACAAAACATGTTATGGCGAAACTAAACTCCTGGCTTTCATGTTTGATAGTAGCGGCTTATTTCTGGCCACTCTACCATAAAGCTCAGAAAGGTGGAGTGCTGTAGTGGTGGTTGACCTTCTGGAAGTTTCTCCTATATGCAAACAGTATGCACACAGCTTCCAAGCCCCTCCTTCTGTGATTACTTTGGTGGGGGTGACCAGCTTCTGGTTCTTCCTCTGTCCTCTGAGGCCTTAGAAACATTCAGTGCAGCAGAGATTTTTGGTATCCTTCTCCAGATCTGTGCCTCCACACAATCCTATCTCTGAGCTCTACAGGAAGTAACTTCTCCCTCTTTGATCTGTCTTTGCTCTGATATGCATTGTTTAGTGGTATAGGTGAGTATTGGTGATTGTAGGGATCTGTGTAACTAAATTTATAGTATAATAGGAGGACCACAGATTTCATAAAACATAACTTTTATTGAGAATACAATAAAATGAACATAAACAATTTTGTAGATAAACAATATTCAAGGGGAAGGCCTGGATGAAGGCCCACTTGCATTGCCTAGAAAGCTGACCCTGCTGGTCAACAGACCCCCTACCTATTAACGCAGGGAGGCCTACCTACAGAGAGCCAGCCCGCATCTGGATCCTCCTCTCTCACCCTAATGCTTAAGGATGGGGTAGGGGTAGGTGTGAGGAAATGATGCGTATTGAAGGCAGATATCTGTTAGACAGTACCTCCAGATATCACCGCGTGAGTAAGGTGCATACAATTAAGTCAGTATACATATAAAGAAGAACCAAATTATATACACAAAAAAATAATAATAAACTTCCAACCCGATTCGCCTTGCCCGTTATTCTGTGGCACAACTCATCAGGGATTCAATTTAGAGAAATAGAGGTACACATATAATAAGTGTCTTACCCTCTTCTCCCACGTTAGTGTATAGCTTGATATACAGCATGGAGGTATATGGTGTGCATTCAGAATTCTCCCTATATTGGGAGGAATCGGGTGTTTATGTTCATCACTTTAACCTCTTAAGGACGCAGGGCATATGGATACGCCCTGCATTCCGAGTCCTTAAGGACGCAGGGCGTATCCATAAGCCCGTGGGAATTCCGGTCCCCACCACTAGCCGGTTGGGGACCGGAGCCGGATGCCTGCTGAAATCATTCAGCAGGCACCCTGGCACATCGCCCAGGGGGGTCCTGAGACCCCCCCATGTTGGCGATCGGAGAAAATCGCATGTCAATTCAGACATGCAATTTTCTCCAATTCCGGGCTGATCGGGTCTCTGGTGACCCGATCACCCGGAAAATAGGGCTGATCGGAGTTGTCAGCAACAACCCCAATCAGCCTAAAGGATTGGAGTGAGATCGCAAAGCTCTAATTTTTTCAAAAAGCAAAAGTATGTCCATTTTATGATGCCAACATAAAGTGGACATATTGTGTTTGTGAAGAAAAATAAAATGTATTTGGAATATCCATTTTCCTTACAATTAGAGAGCTTCAAAGTTAGAAAAATGCAACATTTTTTTAAATTTTCATGAAATTTTGGGATTTTTCACCAAAAAAGGATGCAAGTAATGCCGAAAATTTTCCACCAAAATAAAGTAGAATATGTCACGAAAAAACAACCTCAGAATCAGAATATTCGGTAAAAGCGTTTTCGCGTTATTAATTTGTAAAGTGACAGTGGTCAGAATTGCGAAAAAGGGCTCAGTCCTTAAGGTGAAAAAGGACTGCGTCCTTAAGGGGTTAATGTAGGCAGTCCATAGGAAAACAACTAGTTTTGAAAATGATGATAATATAAGATGTGGTTTTAAAATGATGAGAATAAAGTATTTGAATGAGACCCCTGAGTATATATACATACCAAGTTTTTGATGGACTTATAGCGGAGATGACATATACTTGGCATTTATAAATATAGATGGTGGGTACCTATATAGAAAAATGAAGGTGATGTGAGAGATGCTCCTTCATAATGGACCAGTGGTTGTAGGGGATATGCCGCATTACATACCTATAAGGATGATTATGGTTCATATATATGGTGAATGGGATGCCGGTCCTCTGGTCTAGAGACATACATATGACTAATTAGAATGGGAAAGGACCCTTATATGGAATGTGTACAAGTACATAGATAAGTAAGAGGCCTACCTATGGAGGATTCTGGTAGGTGAGGCCTCCGAGCTTGTGGCGGTATGGCAGCCTAGGGGGGGTTACCTGAATATGAAATAGCTCAGTGTTAAATAGTGCCCTAAGATTAGGGCCATATAGTTTGAGCTAGGTGAGCAAGGTAAATAAAGAAGGGCTTACTTTAGGTAGAGAAGATGGTGTCCAGGACGTGGTGGCATAAATGCCCGATGTGCGTGGTCCTGGTTAAATAGTACGGCAGCACGCCAAACTGTGCGCTTATCGCACTCCCCCTTCCATCCTGCATGCTGGGCGTATGGTATTCAAGCTATACACTAACGTGGGAGAAGAGGGAGAGACACTTATTATATGTGTACCTCTATTTCTCTAAATTGAATCCCTGATGAGTTGTGCCACAGAATAACAGGCACAGTGAAACGGGTTGGAAGTTTATTATTATTTTTTGTGTATATCATTTGGTTCTTCTTTATATGTATACTGACTGTATTGTATGCACCTTACTCACGCAGTGATATCTGGAGGTACTGTCTAACAGATATCTGCCTTCAATACGCATCATTTCCCCACACCTACCCCTATCCCATCCTTAAGCATTAGGGTGAGATAGGAGGGTCCAGATGCAGGCTGGCTCTCTATAGGAAGGCCTTCCTGCATTAATAGGTAGAGGGTCTGTTGACCAGCAGGGTCAGCTTCTAGGCAACGCAAGTGGGCCTTCATCAAGGCCTTCCACTTGAATATTGTTTATCTACAAAATTGTTTATGTTCATTTTATTGTATTCTTAATGAAAGCTATGTTTTATGAAATCTGTGTGTGGTGTCCCAGTACCGTATTGCATACAGTACCTAGTGTAGAGGTCCCCAAAGTCAGAGTAACTACGTTCAGGTAGGGTTCCTCAGGTGGGACAGCCCCTAGTCGCCTCTCTTTAAGTCTAACTCTAATGTTAACCCCTTAGGGACCCAGCCAATTTTCACTGTAGGATTCGGCCATTTTTTGAACATCTGACCACTTTCACTTTAAGCACTAATAACTCTGGGATGCTTTTACTTTTCATTCTGATTCCGAGATTGTTTTTTCCTGACATATTCTACTTTATGTTAGTGGTAACATTTTGTCGATACTTGCATCGTTTCTTGGTGAAAAATTCCAAAATTAGATGAAAAAATTTAAAATTTTGCCTTTTTTTAATTTGAAGCTCTCTGCATACAAGAAAAATGAATATTCCAAATAAATTATATATAGATTCACATATACAACATGTCTACTTTATGATTGCATCATAAAGTTGACATGCTTTTACTTTTGGAAGACATCAGAGGGCTTCAAAGTATAGCAGCAATTTTCAAATTTTTCACAAAATTTTCAAAATCAAAAATTTTCAGGGACCAGTTCTATTTTGAAGTGGATTTGAAGGGCCTTCTTATTAGAAATACCCCACAAATGACCCCATTATAAAAACGTCACCCCTCACTGTATTCAAAATGACATTCAAAAGGTTTGTTAACCCTTTAGGTGTTTCACAGGAATAGCAGCAAATTGAAGGAGAAAATTTAAAATCTTAATTTTTTACACTCGCATGTTCTTGTAGACCATGTTTTGGAATTTTTACAAGGGGTAAAAGGAGATAAATCTTCTTAAAATGGGTAACTCAATTTCTCTCAAGTAAGGAAATACCTCATATGTGTATGTCAAGTGTTCGACGGGTGCAGTAGAGGTCTCAGAAGGGGAGGAGCGACAGTGGGATTTTGGAGAGTGAGTTTTTCTGAAATGGTTTTTGTGGGGCATGTCGCATTTAGGAAATCCCTATGGAGCCAGAACAGCAAAAAATAAAAATAAAACACATGGCATACTATTTTGGAAACTACACCCCTCAAGGCACGTAACAAGGGGTCCAGTGAGCCTTAACACCCCACAGGTGTTTCACAACTTTTTGTGAAAGTTGGATGTGTAAATTATTTTTTTTTTCACTAAAATACTAGTTTTCCCCCAAATTTTAAATTTTACAAGGGATAATAGGACAATATGCCCCCAAAATTTGTAACCCCATCTCTTCTGAGTATGGAAATACCCCATGCGTGGACGTCAAGTGCTCTGCTGGCACACTACAATGCTCAGAAGAGAAGGAGTCGCATTTGGCTTTGGAAAAGCGAATTTTGCTGAAATGGTATTTGGAGGGCATGTCGCATTTAGGAAGCCCCTTTGGTGCCAGGACAGCAAAAAAAAAAAAAAACACATGGCATACTATTTTGGAAACTACACCCCTCAAGGAACGCAACAAGGCGTACAGTGAGCCTTAACACCTCACGGGTGTTTGACGACTTTTGTTAAAGTTGGATGTGTAAATGAAAAAAGACAATAGTTTTCACTAAAATGCTGGTTTCCCCCCAAATTTTACATTTTTACAAGGGGTAATAGGAGAAAATTACCCCCAAAATGTGTAACCCCATTTCTTTTGAGTATGGAAATACCCAATGTGTGGATGTCAAGTGCTCTGCTGGTGCACTACAATGCTCAGAAGAGGAGGAGCGCCATTGAGCTTTTGGAGACAGAATTTGGTTGGAATAGAAGTCAGGGGCCATGTGCGTTTACAAAGCCCCCTGTGGTGCCAGAACAATGGACCCCCCCACATGTGACCCCATTTTGGAAACTACACCCCTCACAGAATGTAATAAGGGTTGCAGTGAGTATTTACACCCCACTGGCATTTCACAGATCTTTGGAACAGTGGGCTGTGCAAATGAAAAATTACATTTTTCATTTTCATGGACCACTGTTCCAAAAATCTGTCAGACACCTGTGGGGCGTAAATGCTCACTGTACCCCTTATTACATTACGTGAGGGGTGTAGTTTCCAAAATGGGTTACATGTGGGGGGCGGGTCCATTGTTCTGGCTCTATGTAAACACACGTGGCCTTCAATTCCGGACAAATTTTCTCTTCAAAATCCCAATGGCACTTCTCTTCTGAGCATTGTAGTGCGCCAGCAGAGCACTTTACATCCGCATATGGGGTATGTTCTTACTCAGGAGAAATGGGGTTACAAATTTTGGGGGGCTTTTTTCCTATTTTTCCGTGTGAAAATGAAAAATTTAGGGTAACACCAACATTTTAGTGAATTTTTTTTTTTCATTTTTCCTTCCAACTTTGAAGAATTTTCATTAAACACCGGTGGGGTGTTCAGGCTCACTATACCCCTTGTTACATTCCGTGAGGGGTGTAGTTTCCAAAATGGGGTTAACATGTGGGTATTTATTTTTTTGCGTTTATGTCAGAACCGCTGTAAAATCAGCCACCCCTGTGCAAATCACCAATTTAGGTTTCAAATGTACATGGTGCGTTTTCACTCCTGAGCCATGTTGTGCGCCCGCAGAGCATTTTACGCCCACATCTGGTGTATTTCCATACTCAGGAGAAATTGCGTTACCAATATTGGGGGTCTTTTTTTTCCTTTTAACACTTGTGAAAATAAAAAGTATGAGGCAACACCAGCATGTCAGTGTAACATTTTTTATTTTTTTACACTAACAGGCTGGTGTAGCCCCCAACTTTTCCTTTTCATAAGGGGTCAAAGGAGAAAAAGCCCCTCAAAATTTGTAGAGCAATTTCTCCTGAGTACGGAAATACCCCATATGTGGCCCTAAACTGTTTCCTTGAAATACAACAGGGCTACGAAGTGAGAGAATGCCATGCGCATTTGAGGACTAAATTAGGGGTTGCAAAGGGGTGGACATAGGGGTATTCTACGACAGTGATTCCCAAACAGGGAGCCTCCAGCTGTTGCTAAAGCTGGAGGCTCCTTTTTGGAAACACTGCTGTACAATACATTTTTCATTTTTATTGGGGGGACGGTGTAAGGGGGTGTATATGTAGTGTTTTACCCTTTATTTTGTGTTAGTGTAGTGTAGTGTTTTTAGGGTATATTCGCAGAATTAGAAAACCTTCAGTTAGGTTCTGTTACCTAACTCAGTATTTTCCAACCAGTGTGCCTATAGCTGTTGCAAAACTACAACTCCCAGCATGTACTGATAGTGGGAGATGTAGTTATGCAATAGCTGGAGGTACGCAACTACAACTCCCAGCATGCTGAGACAGTTGTTTGCTGTTTGGGCATGCTGGGATTTGCAGTTTTTCAACATCTGGAGGGCTACAGTTAGAGACCACTGCACAGTGATCTCCAAACTGTGGACCTCCAGATGTTGCAAAACTTCAAATCCCAGCATGCCCAAACAGCTGTCTGGGCATGCTGGAAGTTGTAGTTTTGCAACATCTGGAGGGCTACAGTCTCAGACTGTAACCCTCCAGATGTTGCTAGGCAACTTACCGACTTCCATCGGATCCAGGGAGCCGTCCTCTTCTGCCGCACGGCATGCCGCCCGCGCCGATCATAGCAGCTGATCCCGTCCCGCAGCCTCCACCGACGGGTAAGTGGATCTTCGGCGCTTGGTCCCCTTCGGTTCCCTGTTCTGCCCCGCCTATTGTGGGCGGGCAGAATGGGGAAAACGAAAGTTAACCCCCCCGCCTCCGATCTGCTACTGGTGGTCACGTCTAGACCACCAATAGCAGGGAAAGGAGGGGTGGTATCCCTGCCACCTCACTCCTATCCCTTCAGGGGGATCGTAGGTGTCTTAGACAACCGCGATCCCCCTTGTATTCCGGGTCACCAGGTCACCATAGACCCGTATGACCTGGAACCGCCGCAAATTCCAAGTGTGAATTCACTTGCGATTTGCGCCGATCACCGACATGGGGGGGTCTGATGACCCCCTTGGGCATTTGCGGGGGGTGCCTACTGATCGATATCAGCAGTCACCCCGGTCCGGTCCCTGCCCCGCGGGGACCGAAATTCCCACGGGCGTACAGGTACGCCCTGGGTCCTTAAGACCCAGGTACACATGGCATATCCATATGCCCTGGGTCCTGTACGGGTTAATAAATGTCTATATTTAATAATTATATCCATATTTCTTAGGAATGTATAGTACTTATCTTGTTCAGTGTCGCAAGACCTTCGGTCATGTAACCATGCTAGTAACCTCTATGGTATGTTGTAGGACCTTAGGGGGTCCTTGGGTCACGTGTTACCTACAAATCTCTGTAATGGTGATTGACATCAGTATGGACCAATTAGCGTTAGTCCAGCCCCTGCCCATATAAGGGAGCTGCGTCCATTTATCGTTCTCTTGGGTTGCTGCTCTCGTTGATGCCGGACTAACAGGACGGTGTGCTAAGCAACTTTCAAAGACATGCTAGGCCTCAAAACCTATGGCCTCAGCAGAACCAAAATCGCGAGTTCAAATCTAAATTCCTGCTAATGCTAGTGTGACTACTGGACTGCAACTAATTCCCCTAAATCCAGTGAAACAGCTCAATAGACTAAAAGACTGTGATTTCTAAAGTCCCAAACATTGTCAATCTCCAAAGGAAAGCTGTTGTTATGCTAAGAGACTGTTATGCTAATGAAGTGTACAGAAAATCTTCAGTAAAAGTTAACATTGTTTACAGAAGCTCTCCGGTTGCGGACAATCTATTATTCTCTACCTCAAACCCATTATCATCTACCTCCCTATCGTTCCTGGGAAGGGCGGCGGTAGGGAAAGCTTTTATTGAGGAGGCCACACCCTGGCATACCCTACACCCCCCAGGCTATCACATGTGGACCTCCTATTATATCTGATATGCATTGTAAGCTATGAGACTATACATATAGCACCCAATAGAGCCTGTATGAAAGCACACAGAGGCTAAACAGTTCTATACTAGGAAGCCGTCATGCACTTTTGTGCAGGCTCCATGCACATAGCTGTTTTTGTACATGAACACTACACTGTACTATTATGTAGCCTGTGTGAATACATCAACCATCCCATGCCATTAAAGGTTGTAAGTTCTATGTCAATTTCCATTTTTGAGCTAGATCTGACCACAACTTCCATTACAGTCAATTAATTCATTAGGAAAATTGCTAAGCAGTTCTCTAATGTAATCTGACCAGTGACATCCATCAGGACAGCCTTGTCACTGTGTACAATGAACTAGATGTGCAGCATGCCATAAATAATAAGACACTCTGTTGTATATTTATTTATTTTAGTGAGAAATGCGTAAACTCCTTGGAGCATTTATTCTCCTTAAGCTACATTTTTAGAACACCATTGATGGATACTCTCAGTGATTCAATACCTTGATGTCTACTAGAGGCAGGAATAACTGCAGTCTCAGTACTGTCAGAGTATTGATTTCTTGTCTGACTCATGTGCCAAACTAGAAATCACATAAGAGGCAAATAAAATAATGACAAAGCACTGATAATCCAATGTGAACAGAACAACTCACTTAGACTATGCAAACAACACCAAAAAAAAGGAAAGAACGGAGGATTAGCTTTTTGTTTAAGCTCATTAAATTGACTGATTTCCCAGCATGCCTGCTTTGAACTAATGAAGTGTTTGTAAAATTGGTGTTTTTTTAATTTATTTATTTTATTTTTTTCAAAACAAGGAAACCCTAAATATATATTTTGCATGGCTGTAATTGAAAGCAGTGCACAATGCTTGGATGAATTTTGTTTTAGGGACTATCTCAAGTGAAATAACACAGGTCTTGGGAAAGCGTTGAACGGGAATAATGTAATTTAGGAAGGGAGTGCTGGGGGTTGGGAGAAAAATCTCGGAGGCAGAGAGTAATCTATAATCGAAGCTGCCAATTAAGAGAGAATAAAATGGATCCTTACAGTAATTATGTACAGTAAAGGGTATTACGTGTCCAGGAAATGCATATGGTCTCCAAGGAATTGGGGTCTAAGGATTTTTGTCTTGTAGGAAACTTAACGTATGCCATTTCCTACTGATTGCATCTCAATGTCTCCAGGAGCATATGGTGACATTGACAGAAATTTGTTTGACGTGACATGGCTAGATTTATTTCCTTTTTGTATAAAGCATAAAAATTTATCTGTTACAGCCATATTTACTTTGTCAAGGTGACCATTGGGGCTGGTGGTCAATGCCTGGTAATTTTGTCATTCAGGCTGCTGACATATACAGTAAATTGGAATATGTAAAGACTCAAATAAATAGGCTAAACTTTTTATGTAGTTTAGTAAAGATAAGTATCAAGCTGAGAATAGGAAGAAGGGATGAGATGCATGGATTCCAAGTCATTTGGGGAGAATAATTTGATTAGGATAAATGCACACTAGGTGAAATTCACATGGCAAAGTACCAGTATCCACAGTACCAGTATACACAAACTGGAATTTCTTGTCGCTGAATTTTCCCCATTAAAATCAATGAGAAAGAGTTTTTTTGTCAAGTAAGTTTTTAATCAATTTTGAAACATGAACAAGCACAAGTACAATGTGATAAAAGGTTCAATGAAACACAAAACAACAACAATAAGTACAATGCTAATGCAATAGCAAACGTAGAAGGAACAATCCAAATAATCCAAAAAGCTGTTATAAATAGGGTAGGGGAAGAGAAAGGAGAAGGGAGAGAGGGGAGGGAGGGAGAGGGATGAGGGGGATGATGTCAACATGGGTTGCAAACTAAATATGAAAGAATTATCAAGGGAAACGCAGCCAAACAGTTCATGTGCTATCATTACGATTAGCGTATGTCAGCCATGGTGACCAGGTACTCGGAAAAACATCATGCAACCATTCAGACCTACTGGACATCTCCTCAAACCTGCATATCTGGTGGACTTTTTTAGACAAGGTAGGTAGAATGGAACTAAGCCATTTGAGGGGAATCAGCGACGTGGCTGCAGCTAAAAGATGGACGACCAAGGCATCTTTATGAGGATGGAAGACCAAGGAGGGCCTGCCGACATGGAAAAGGACAAAATAGAATAAATAGACGTCTCTCTCTCCATCCAATATCGTCTAAGAAGAGGGCAAGTCCACCAGATACGTGCAAGGCTTCCCACATGCGTCCCACATCTCCAACATGAGTTCGTGGGGGAAAGGCCATGTGTGTGCAGGAACTCTGGTGTTTTATACCATCGAGATAGTAGTTTGAAATGTGACCCTCTGAGGCGAATGCACCTAGAGTACCCTTGAGAGTGTTCAAGCATATAAACAATCTCAGAGTCAGTGAATTTGATCCCTAAATCCTTTTCCCAAGAGGCTACATATGCCAGAAGGGTGGAGGTTGTGATGGAAGAACACAGTTTCCCAGGGAAAGACAGTTTATGCGAGTTCTGTAGGGGTGAAACTGGAACATTTTCAAATTCTTTCAAGTCTTAT